>NC_088232.1:28818138-28828138 GCF_036934945.1 Oncorhynchus masou masou
GTACATCACTGGGGCCGAGATCCCTGCCATCCAGGACCTTTATACCAGGCGGTGTCAGAGGAAGGTCCAAAAAATTGTCAAACACTCCAGGAACCCAAGTCAGACTGTTCTCTCGGCTACTGCACGGCAAGCGGTAGCAATGCACCAAGTCTTGAACCAACAGGAACCTGAACAGCTTCTACCTCCAAGCCGTAAGACTTTTAAACAAGACTTCTAAATAGCTAATCAAATGGATACCCGGACAACCGGCATTAAACTTTTTTTGCACTAACTCTCCTGCACTGACTCTATGCACACACACTGGACTCTACCTCCACACACTGGACTCTACCCACACACACTGGACTCTACCCACACACACTGGACTCTACCCACACACACTGGACTCTACCCACACACACTGGACTCTACCCACACACACTGGACTCTACCCACACACCGGACTCTACCCACACACTGGACTCTACCCACACACACTGGACTCTACCCACACACTGACTCTACCCACACACACTGGACTCTACCAGACACACACATTCACACTGACGCCACAGACACACACATACATATTGACGCCACAGACACACACATTCACACTGACGCCACAGACACACACATACATACTGACGCCACAGACGCACACATTGACACTGACGCCACAGACACACACATTCACACTGATTCCACAGACACACACATACATACTGACGCCACAGACGCACACATTCACACTGACGCCACAGACGCACACATTCATACTGACACCACAGACACACACATTCACACTGACTCCACAGACACACACATACATACTGATGCCACAGACACACACATTCACACTGACGCCACAGACACACACATACATACTGACGCCACAGACACACACATTCACACTGACGCCACAGACACACACATTCACACTGACGCCACAGACACACACATACATACTGACGCCACAGACACAAACATACATACTGACGCCACAGACACACACATACATACTGACGCCACAGACACACACATTCACACTGACGCCACAGACACACACATACATACTGACGCCACAGACACACACATTCATACTGACGCCTCAGACACACACATACATACTGACGCCACAGACACACACATTCACACTGACGCCACAGACACACACATACATACTGACGCCACAGACACACACATACATACTGACGCCACAGACACACACATGCATACTGACGCCACAGACACACACATTCACACTGACGCCACAGACACACACATACATACTGACACCACAGACACACACATTCATACTGACGCCTCAGACACACACATACATACTGACACCACAGACACACACATTCACACTGACGCCACAGACACACACATACATACTGACGCCACAGACGCACACATTGACACTGACGCCACAGACACACACATTCACACTGACTCCACAGACACACACATACATACTGACGCCACAGACACACACATTCATACTGACACCACAGACACACACATACATACTGACGCCACAGACACACACATTCATACTGACGCCACGCCTCCTTTCGTTTTTGCCATAAGTAACCTTCTAACTTATGTAACCATACCAAACATTATATATCATACAAATTTGAGTGTCCTGGATTTCCGTTTACTATATTACATCTAGTCTATGAGACCAGTCTGAAGTGTCGTCCAATGTCCTCAGGCTCTAAGTTTCTGGCCGTGTAAATTTGTGAGGAGGCAGGCAAGCTTATCACACAGACACACATTTACACACAGACACACACACACACACACACACACACACACATACACACACACTAGCCGGCATGGGGGAGTGTTGATTGTGCTTCCCGATGCCGTTTCCTTCCCTGTCATATGACATAACATTAACTCTGTTTGGACCCCCATGATGTGCTGGTTCAGCTGTCACACACTGACATCAGCTCTTATGACTGTACAGTAGAATATTCTCTTGACAGAGGCACCAAGTATACTGTCATTTGAGGAACTCTAGGGGTTGGCGCTCACACACAGTGCATCGCGGGAGAGGGGACAGCCTATGGGAGGATGAGGAGCAGGAGGGAGGGCGCGCCCAGCCCAGGTGAATGCTCCTGATGTGGTAAAAGCCTTTAAGAAACGGCTTAATGGTATTCAGCAGGGATCAATACAGCAACCAGGCAACCAGTGACAAACAGAACAGATGGCCCGTACCTGCTGAATTGGCACTTCTTCAGACAACACCTGATTTATATTCAGTCCCAAATAGCAGGCCACCAAATTGCAGCCCACAATGTTAATCAATCAGAATGTATTTTTAGCACGTGCCAGGGTTAAAATCAATAACAATATTAAGCGTGCTGGCCCTCGCCCATTTAAACTGTCACACAGCTTCAACAAGAACAATGCAAAAATAATAAGGTCACAATATATTGAGAATAAACAGTAGAATTATTATAGGCATCATGGCTATTATCCTTTCAACACCTTGACAGTCCCTGAACCTCAGTTCATCCAGCAATGTTATTGAAAATGAGCTTGTGCAGTTTTAGATTCATGGTCACATGACGCCAGGGAACAGCTGCAGTCTTCTCCTAGCCAGCCAAAACAGACTGGGGGATGTCCTCTGCACAGCAGCCATGGTGGTGCTGTGTTGACTTGTGTGTGTGTGTGTTTGCGTGTGTGTGTGTGTGTGTCTGCTTTCATGTGCAAGATGTGATTTGTAATTATTTGCTACAAACACAAGCAAAAATAAAAAAGCAGGGATGATTGAGGTGTAAAAATAGTTCTGTTTTTTGCTCTGTCCATGTGAGAGAATTATGTCAATTTCTCCCTGACACTGATATACGTTTACCAGCGTCACATCCACTCAATATCTGCTCAAGGTCTTCAAGCAAACAAATCCAAGTTCTATTGCGTTAATTTACACATCACATCGAGGTAATGAATGTCGTATATATATATATAATATGTATTATAGTAAATAACATCAATATTGATCATAATGTTCATCCAACCACAAGATGAAAGGAACACAATATTCCACTGCATATCATCATGAATACAACCAAGGGTCTGTCTGATCGAATGATGAGGTACATGTCTATTTCCTCCATACATATAGGCTTGATATGTAGCTATGAAGAAAGGAGCTGCTTCTGGACATCAGTCCTGCTTTATGATCCAGCAGGTCATTACTGGGAGTGACTGACCTGGGCCTATTTCATTTCTCTAGAAGTCATACAGTCACACAGCCCTCCATCAGTACATCATTCATCTCCTATGGGGCCTTGGTCAGGGGGAGCCAATCAGGACTCCTGTACGGGCTTAGGAGAAAATTGGAAAGAACATTTACCCAGGACATACTGGGACCTTGGAGAACCCACAGCAGCTGCCGTCCAATCCCAGCCCTGCATCTGTGCACGGTCCCCCATGTTCCCTTCCACATGGGTCTAGGAGGAAAATAGAACAAAACCTTTCGGTTGTTCATACCAACCATATGCTCACTCATAACTAACCACCCACTACCATGTCATCCCAACCCTGAATTAACGAGCATGGCTATACAGCTGCTTTCAGGGAGGCCATCTCCATCTCTACTTACGGCCATTGGCACACGGGACAGTATAAGGACCCATCATCTCCTTCCCCTCCCATCGGATTCCGTTTAGACGTGTGATTCATGGGCCAATCAAATCACAAGCAGCCGTCTATCCCACATGAAATGCACATGAAATTGATGTGGGGTGCATTTAAGAGGCAGGGGCTATCAATTGTACCCTGTAGCAAATATGTGTTATTGTGCCGTTAAATGGGGGAGGGTGATATGAATGGTGTGCTTGCGCGGGTACAAGAGGTTTCCATTCAGATTTATCCATCAACGCTGCCGCGATCTTTGATTGCCTGAGTGAGAGGGGACTTTTTTAATTATGTTTTCTTTTTTACAAACGATTAATCCGAGCCCACTCGGGGATCCCCTCGGGAGAGATCACACATCTGGACTGTGCCATCATCACTGCTCTGACTCATCTCTCTCTCTTTACCCATCTTTCTCTCCTATTCTCTCTCTCCCCCTCCCTCCCAGATAACCTATTCACACAGTTTCATAAATGCAGCTCCAAGCTCCAGTCTATGCATTCTGTTTCTTCATTAACACGCTATAAAACCCATATGGATTCAAACATGTGCAAATGGATGCAAAGTTGGAACAATGTTGCCATTTTAAAAACATGTAAATTCTTAGGGATTCCCATAATGTTTAATGCTTTATGTACATGCCAATTATGTTTGTGATGTATTTCTCTGGATTGCTATAAATAATAGCATGCTATGGGTGTGGCTGGAAATTAGGAAATGAATCAACTTGGTTAATATTTTCATCATGTAGTTGAAGATTTTTCATTGAAGAGTAATCTGATACCATTGTCAGAAAGAGAGAAAATCTCCAATCACAAAATTCAGCACTGCAATGCACTGCTCCATGTGCGTACATGACTGAAATAGAGTGTGACATTTCTGCTCAAACATTCATAACTGTATCTGCATTACATCACATATACCCTACTCTGGTCTGGACATTATGAATAAAAAAGAACAAGCGGGAAACAAAGGAAAGATTGAGGAAAATAAGTGAGTTAGAGAGAGAGGGGGGGAATAAAAGATAGAAGAGAATGAGAGTGGGTGGAGACAGGCGATGGTAGACAGAGGGGGAGAGAGAAAGAGGGAACAAGCCTAGACAGAGAGGAGCGCGAGAGCGCAAGCAGAGAAAAAGAGAGAGAGCAGAGAGAGCGCAGAGAGAGAGCAGAGAGAGAGAAAGAGAGAGAGAGCAGAGAGAGAGAGAAAGAGAGAGAGAGCAGAGAGAGAGAGAGAGAGCAGAGAGAGAGAGAGAAAGAGAGAGAGAGAGAGAGAGCAGAGAGAGAGAGAGAGAAAGAGAGAGCAGAGAGAGAGAAAGAGAGAGCAGAGAGAGAAAGAGAAAGAGAGAGCACACCACATGTGACTCTGTCTCCAGACATCTCTCTCAGACAGACGTGACATCCACCAGACCTTCTCTTTGAGAGATGACCTCATACAGTGTCCTGTACTATTTTACACAGACCTACAAAGTGGCTTTATTCACTGTGCTCCCTGCAACCTGCAGCAGTTCTACAAGCTGTTTCATGCCTTTGATAAATCATGCAGTGTTTACTACTGCAGGAAGAAAGTAGAAACTTGCATCCCAAAAACGTTTGCTGATGTCCCAATGCATTATTAAACGTACTCAGCAAAGTACTAGGTTCAGCCTGCTGATTTATATCTTCCGGAGCACTGCATGGATTTCATTCCTTTATGCTGTAAATGTTGGTATATTTCACATTTGAAGTGTTATTTACATTCCTCTTATGTCTTACTAAAAACCCAGTAAGTATTTAGTTTCATGTGACTTGAGTACAGTGCATTCAGAAAGTATTCAGACCCCTTGACCTTTTTCAAATTTTGTTACGTTACAGCCTTATTCTAAAATGGATTACATCGTTTTCCCCCCTCATCCATCTACACAAAATACCCCATAATGACAAAGCAAAAACAGGTTTTTATCAATTTTTAGCAAATGTATTAAAAATAAAAAACACATTTACATAAGTATTCAGACCCTTTACTCAGTACTTTTTTGAAGCACCTTTGGCAGATTTAACAGCCTCAAATCTTCTTGGGTATAACACTACATGGTTGGCACACCTGTATTTGGTGAGTTTCTCCCATACTTCTCTGCAGATCCGCTCAAGCTCTGCAGGTTGGATGCACAGCTATTTTCAGGTCTCTCCAGAGATGTTCGATCGGGTTCAAGTCCGGGCTGTGGCTGGGACACTCAAGGACATTCAGAGACTTGTCCCAAAGCAACTCCTATGTTGTCTTGGCTGTGTGCTTAGGGTTATTGTCCTGTTGGAAGGTGAACCTTCACCCCAGTCTGAGGTACTGAGTGCTCTGGAGCAGGGTTTCATCAAGGATCTCTCTGTACTTTTCTCTGTTCATCTTTCCCTCGATCCTGACTAGTCTCCCAGTCCCTGCCGCTGAAAAGCCTCCCCACAGCATGATGCTGCCACCACCATGCTTCACCATAGGGACGGTGCCAGGTTTCTTCCAAACTGACGCATGGCATTCAGGCCAAAGAGTTCAATCTTGGTTTCATCAGACCAGAGAATCTTGTTTCTCGTGGTCTGAAAGTCTTTAGGTGCCTTTTGGCAAACTCCAAGAGGGCTGTCATGTGCCCTTTACTAAGGAGTGGCTTCGTCTGGCCACTCTACCATACAGGCTTGATTGGTGGAGTAATGCAGAGATGGTTGTCCTTCTGGAAGGTTCTCCCATCTCCACAGAGGAACTGTGGAGCTCTGTCAGAGTGTCCATCGGGTTCTTGGTCACCTCCCTGACCAAGGCCCTTCTCCCCCGATTGCTCAGTTTGGCTGGGCGGCCACCTCTGGGAAGAGTCTTGGTGGTTCTAAACTTCTTCCATTTAAGAATGATGGAGGCCACTTGGGGACATTCAATGCTGCAAAAAAAATTGTAACCCTTCCCCAGATTCTGTCTCGGAGCTCGACGGACAATTCCTTCAACCTCATGGCTTGGTTTTTGCTCTGACATGCACTGTCAACCTTGGGACCTTATATAGACAGGTGTGTGCCTTTCCAAATCATGTCCAATCAATTGAATTTATCACAGGTGGACTCCAATCAAGTTCTAGAAACATCTCAATGATGATCAATGGAAACAGGATGAACCTGAGCAATATTTTGAGTCTAATAGCAAAGGGTCTGAATACTTATGCAAATAAGGTATTTATTTTGTATTTTTGCAAACATTTCTAAAAACCTATTTCTGCTTTGTCATTATGTTGTATTGTGTGTAGGTTGATGAGGAAACACTTGTATTTAATACATTTTAGAATAAGGCTGTAACGTAACAAAATGTGGAAAAAGTCAAGGGGTCTGAATACTTTTAGAATGCACTGTATTTGTTAAGGACTTGGCCCTGTCTGTGCCCCGACTCCTCCTTTTTGCCCTTCCCATCACCTGAAAATGCCTCTTCACCTCAGAGGCTGCCTTTGCTGACACAGTTTGGATGAGTCTGTTTGGTGACCCCTCCATGGCTCCTTCCAGGCCCCTCCGGCCTCAACAGCCACATACCTCCTGCCAGGCAAAGTACCACTCACTGTCACTCTCCTCTCTGTCACCACCATGAAAGTAAACCCAAAGGACTGATCACTACAATCAACAGACTTGACTTTCCGAGTCAGTCCCGTTTCATAAGTCCACTGTTTCTGTTTTGTCAAGGGCGGAGAAACGAAAAAGAGACACCTGAAAAATGACGCCTATCTCTGGGGAGTGTGAGGCAGGGTGTTACGTCTTAAACGACTCCCCGGAACCATTCTCACACTGTCTGGGGCCCATGGCATAGATGCCTTTAATTAAACACTTAAGGGAAACACTAATCAGTCGTTCCTCTCTCAGTATCCTCCATTACACTCGCAATAGCACTCCCTAACACAGCTAACCCCATGGAACATTTCAGTTGATTTTTATCTTGCTCCCAAAAGTTTAACAGTCGAAAGCGTAGAAATAACGTTGTTTTGCAATGTCCATATCATATACACAGTGAAGGCGCAGTTGTGATATCCTTATGTGCTTTGCCACCTAGTGAAAAGCATTGTACAATATACTGTATGCAATTTATATTTGATAAGCAATATGAATGCAATCTGGCATTCATCACTCTGTATACTGTACTCATAGACATTCCTCCTTATTCCGCCATGGAGAGTATCACTCCTGTCTCGTGCTTTACACCTAAAGCATATTTACAACTGCAGATCTGAGCAGGAGAAAAGCAGTGCATAAAACTGAACTGGGTTTCAACTGGGTTTCATTCCAATACACAGTGAGCTGTGTATTTTCTGAAGGTGGCTGCAGTCCCAGGGAAAGGGCTTGGATGTGACAGGAAATGGGGACTGTGATGGGGGATCCGATGGCCCCATTCATCACACCACCACCAACCCCCATGTTAGCTGACTCAAGATTGAGTGACTAGGCCATGACGGAGCCACTGTGACATCCGTCTGGTGAGGTGGCACGCTCGCCAACGGTATCGTCGACGACGGGGGGAGACCAGACCTGCAGAAATACCAGCCTGGCGCCGCCACCTTTCACAGTTCAGGATGGGCCCTCTCACGTCACTTTGATTACTTGTGTCTTCATCAAAGCCTGAGCTCAGCTGTGGCCAGTTTGTTTTTCTTCTTCTCCTTCTTGTTGTTTCTTGACAGCTGTCTCCTCACTCCCTCCTGCCAGGGGGCGTTCAACAGAGACACGAGTCTGAACCCTAACTGTTTAATCCATGTTTCAGTTTCTTTACACGGGTGACAGCATTGAAAAACAGCTGATAATACAGTAATAGGCTGCTCATTAGAATGTTTTCATGCTTCATAAGCCTGCACTCATCATTTAAGTCTCTGTGTACTCTCGAAGGATTGGATCTAACATAATCACGATAACACAATGTTTTCCTAATTTATTAGACAAGGCAATTCACATTACTTGCATTGATTAGAAATTTATTTGATGCCCATCCCCTGTCCAAATATCTGTTTATAGTCTCAATCTTTTCTAAGCGCGTGTGTGTGTGTGTGTGTGTGTGTGTGTGTGTGTGTGTGTGTGTGTGTGTGTGTGTGTGCGCGTGCGCGCTTGCATGTGTGCATGATTGGTTAGGTTACTTTCTAAATGTAATCCATTACAGTTACTTGTTACCTACCCAAAATTGTAATCAGTAACACAACTTTCGATTAGCCAAACTCAGTAACTCATCTGATTACTTTCTACGTTTGGATGTCAGGTATGCGTAAATTGCTGTAAGGGATTCAGGTGCAGGAGAGCAGATATTGGGTAGCCAACGAAGCCTTTTATTTAGGCGAATCAAAAGCACACGGCAAAGAGAAAACGAAATAACAATAACAATACAAAATGAAAAATGGATATATCTTTATATCAGTATTTCAATACATTCCCTGAAGGGCTTTGAATATATAGGAAATGAGAGGGATTCTGATAAGCTATACTATCAGCTCTAAGAACTTCCCAAGTCCAACGTAAAAAAATGCACACATATTGCCATAATTTGTTATCATTATATTATTTGAATGAAATGTGACATATGTTCTGTCGGCCTATAACTATTTGTTCAGCACTTTTGAAATGTACAGCAACAGAATTCAGAACCTGGGCCGTTCTTACAGTATTCTCCCTATACACCAACTCAGAACCGTAGGATAAATAAAGGGAGCGTATAAGCAGACAGTGGAAGCTCTTACAATATTCGATGATTACATTTCTCAAAAACAGGTTATAGGCTACATGTGCATCATCAAGTCAGAACAGTAGGTGAAATTAAGGGGTGAAAATATACCAAATTATTAGGGTGAAGCACATGGGCTACTAACAGCTTACTACACAACATACACTTAGTATTACTCTCTTAGCTACAGTATAGATATCTCCCTGGCATATTACATCATTTGGGAACTCGGGGGAAAAAAGGTTGAATCATGATGAGGTCAATGATTTTCAGGTCGTAGTTCCAGTTGTCTTGAACTCACTAAAGTCAGATATTGCAGTTCTGAGTTAACGGTTGTTTTGAGCACGGTACAAATCATGCTTCATTGACAGCATGTCCAATGTGGAATATTTATCATTTTAAACTAGGAAAAGAGACCCTTAATCTTAGACTTGGGACACACAGCCACTCCACTGAATTGCAGGCTAATGATTGCTTTGCAATGCCTGCAGTTAGCCACTGATTCCTTCCAAACCACTCATTGTTGAATTTGCGATTTACAACTTGTTGTGTAATGTTTATGTCCAATGGCCGATGAGCACTGATACATTTTATCTATAATTTCTTTCCATTATTTCTCATACATGACAAGGATTAAAAAGGATTTGCCAGTAGATTGTCGACTTGATTCATGATGATGACTGCTAGC
>NC_088232.1:28833138-28928138 GCF_036934945.1 Oncorhynchus masou masou
TAGCAAGGACACTGCAGTGTGTATGTCTGCGCACATGCTGAGACCCGCACTGTGAACGGCTGCTCCCTTGCCAGCTTGCCAGTCAGCTAGGCAGGGGGCAGAGAGAGACAGAGGGGGGAGGGAGTGATGAGGGCAGTGGAGGGAAAGGGGGAGAGGGGGTAGACACCCCTCTGTCTCAATCCTGAACCTTAAAATCTCACTCTCCTCCTATACTTTCCTCTCCCAGGCCGTGTGCCTGCTATGCCCCTGGGCTTGTGTCTCTGTAAACACAGTTCACAACACACACACACACACACACACACACACACACACACACACACACACACACACACACACACACACACACACACACACACACACACACACACACAGACAGACAGAGGAAGGCCAGAGAACAACATAGTCCTTCCCAGGGTGACTCCTCTTAATGTTGTTCTACTTGACTGGAATGGCTAGACAGACACCGCAGCTATACCCAAGCTTAACCGAATGTGTATACCTAACGCTGACAGGGATCACATTTTAATATTTCATCATCCTCTGTGAAGGCTTGGAAAGTAGAGATAGCATGTCCTATTTCCTGTCTAACACAGACATTACTCTTCCCTCTCGATCTACCAGCTACTGTATGCATTTATGACTTGTTTTAGGAAACTAGGCGTATGTCGCCTGTCACTACTTCACAGGCCAGCATCTGAACTTAAACATTTATTTTTTTATCAAAATGCGTTTTTTGGGCAGAAATGCCTTCTGGAACATGTGAACTTTCATGTGCCTTAAAAACAAACGTGTGTTCCATCCATAAATACAAAACAAATTGTTAAATTATGAGCCTAGTTCGTTAAGCCATGAAAAAACACAGCAACCTTCCCACTAGCCGTGATTGGCTGAGATAATGTATGGGCTGGACATGCCGGGAGATGAGTTCGGATGTGACAAATAAACTTTGATTTGATTTGATATAGCGTGTGTTTACCACATGGCCTCACATGTGAATCCTTAACTTCTTTGATATAGGGGGCGCTCTTTTAATTTTTGGATAAAAAAAACGTTCCTGTTTTAAACAAGATATTTTGTCACGAAAAGATGCTCGACTATGCATATAATTGACAGCTTTGGAAAGAAAACACTCTGACGTTTCCAAACCTGCAAAGATATTGTCTGTGAGTACCCCAGAACTAATGCTACAGGTGAAACCAAGATAAAATGTCATGCAGGAAATGCCCCAGATTTTGAATGCGCTGTGTTCCAATGTCTCCTTATATGGCTGTGAATGCACAAGGAATGAGCCTACACTTTCTGTCGTTTCCCCAAGGTGTCTGCAGCATTGTGACGTATTTGTAGGCATATCATTGGAGGATTGACCATAAGAGACTACATTTACCAGGTGTCCGCCTGGTGTCCTCCGTCGAAATTATTGTGTAATCTCCAGCTGCATGCACGTTTCCATTTGGTTCAGAAGAGAAAGGCAACTGCCACAAATGATTTATCATCGAAAAGATATGTGAAAAACACCTTGAGGATTGATTCTAAACAACGTTTGCCATGTTTCTGTCGATATTATGGAGTTAATTTGGAAAAAAGTTTGGCGTTGTAATGACTGAATTTTCGGGTTTTTTTCTTAGCCAAACGTGATGAACAAAACGGAGCGATTTCTCCTACACAAATAATATTTTTGGAAAAACTGAATATTTGCTATCGAACTGAGAGTCTCCTCATTGAAAACATCCGAAGTTCTTCAAAGGTAAATGATTTTATTTGAATGCTTTTCTTGTTTTTGTGAAAATGTTGCCTGCTGAATGCTAGGCTTAATGCTATGCTAGCTATCAATACTCTTACACAAATGCTTGTGTAGCTAAGGTTGAAAAGCATATTTTGAAAATCTGAGATGACAGTGTTGTTAACAAAAGGCTAAGCATGTGAGCCAATATATTTATTTCATTTAATTTGCGATTTTCAAAAATGGTTAACGTTGCGTTATGCAAATGAGCTTGAGGCTATGATTACGCTCCAGGATACGGGCTTGCTCGACGCTAGAGGTTAAAGAGATGGGTGTGACTAAGGCTTAAGAGGGTGTGAATGATGCTGAATGAAAGAAGAGCTCTCCAGTAGGTGTAACAAATCATTCATGGGCCATTTTCTCAAAAGTGGGGTTACAAGTTAATCATAATTACTTTCCCATTGTTCCTCAACAGTGTATGACATACCATGTGTCTACTTTTATCCAATGTAAAAAAACACACAATTTAAAATTTTGAGACCAAATCAAGGCAGTCGGTCACATTTGACAGACAGCATTATTGTGATATTGATATTTAAGTGAACAATTTTTTTCTCCATTTATTGATAAATCATGTCATTTCGGATGCAGGTGGAGGGGTTCATCTAGTGTATCTCTATATACAGTACATACTCCTCACTGTAGTGAGATAACAACCATCTCTATGCCCCTATGGCCTAACTGCCTAACTCTTACAAATCCTCTGAGTCCTTCATTATGCGTCTGCCCTCAGACTACCTAACCATCTCCTCTCCTTTCCTCCCCTGTGTGTATAACATCCATCTTGATTATGGTGAAGCCGTGCACCGGACAACATTCCGTGTGTCTGCTCTGTGCTGCAGCTTGCAGATGCCTGGTTATTGGATTGTACATGGCTTTGTTGAGGCTGGCGTACCCTCATTTTGCCCTGCTCTAAAATCATGGCCCATTTATTCTAACCCTATTATTATGACTATTGAAGCCTGGCTGAGCAGCACTGACGGATGGCACTTTGTTTTAGCCTGACTATTGCTGACGCACATTATACTCCTAGCACCTCAACCCCGGCACCCACTGAGACACACAGGCTACAGAAATCATCTGCGTTTATGAGCGATGACAGTTATATTAATTAGGATGACAATGTTGGCGATAATAAAGAGATTGAACATAACTGTCTAAGTAATTGGGGACTGTGGGAAGGGGAAAAGTATGTGTGTGTGTGGGAATTCAATGTGGGTGTGTGTGCGTGTGTATGTGCCCTAAAAAATGTAGGAGGATGGGAGACCTGCAGGGAGACGACAAAGCATGTTTACCCCCCCCCCAAAGAAAATAAACAGTTAAGTCTCCAAACGTTTCTAATTCAATCCAAGGCAATAATATAGTAAAAAGTCTATTGAGAGGTGGCTGACTCAATCCCTGATTTTTATAATTTTTTTGTGCAGTTCCTGTGTTTTATATACAGTGTATTCAGAAAGTATTCAGACCCCTTGACTTTTTCCACATTGTAATGTACAGCCTTATTCGAAAATGTATTCAATTGTTTTTTCCCCCTCATCAACCAACACACCATAATGACAATTTTTTGAAAATTTATAAAAACAAAACAATTGGAAATATCACATTTACATAAGTATTCAGACCCTTTACCTAGTACTTTGTTGAACCACCGTTGGCAGTGATTACAGCCTTGAGTCTTCTTCGGTATGACGCTACAAACTTGGCACACCTGTATTTGTGGAGTTAATCCCATTCTTTTCTGCAGATCCTCTCAAGATCTGTCAGGTTGGATGGGGATCATCACAGCTATTTTCAGGTCTCTCCAGAGATGTTCGATCGGGTTCAAGTTTGGGCTCTGGTTGGGCAACTCAAGGACAGACGTGTCCCAAAGCCACTCCTGCGTTGTCTTGGCTGTGTGCTTAGGGTCATCGTCCTGTTGGAAGTTGAACCTTCACCCGAGTCTGAGGTCCTGAGCGCTCTGGAGCAGGTTTTCATCAAGGATCTCTCTGTGTTTTGCTCTGTTCATCTTTCTCGCTGAAAAAGATCTCCACAGTATGAAGCTGCCACCACCATGCTTCACCACATGGATGATGCTAGGTTTCCTCCAGATGTGATGCTTGGCATTCAGGCCAAAGAGTTCAATCTTGGCTTCATCAGACAAGAGAATCTTGTTTCTCATGGTCTGAGAGTCCTTTGGGGGCAACTCCAAGCGAGTTGTCATGTGCCTTTTACCGAGGAGTGGCTTCCGTCTGGCTACTCTACTGTAAAGGCCTGATTGGTGGGGTGCTGCAAAGATGGTTTTGGCTCATGGATATTACCTTTGGCTTGCACAAAATAAGTCAAAATTGTCCAAACCGAAACGATCACAAACAAAACAATTGACGAAACAAGAGATACAGAGGTCTCGTCTTTGTAGTTGTGCCATTATGACGTTGTGACAGCACTATTGAGACTATCTCCATTTTAAAGTTTCATGTGTCCATGCTCTATGAACAGAGATACAGAAGGCCATTATGTGGGCAGTGGACAGGTGCACACTTCAGGAAAAAAAGTGTAGTGAATTAATATGCATAGCCAGCAAGGGGGCTCCTACCTTCCAAGATTCAAAACATTGACATCTATTTGGCCAAAACATAGATGTCTATAATGGGCTATACTGCACTATACTCAACTGTACAATGCTCTACTCTACAGTACTATATTGTGTTCTGCTGTACTGTGCTCTACTATACTGTACCCTACTCTACTGTACTGTACTTTACTGGTCTCTACTGTACTGTGCTCTACTGTACTCCACTATACTGTACCATACTCTCTTGTCCTGGACCAATGTCATGGTATACATCTTGGTCTTGGCTCCTGGATATTACCTTAGTCTTTGCTTTTACCCAATTTGAAGAAGACAATGCACTTTGATCATTGGCTGATCACTCCCAACTAGGGCTGTGGCAGTCAAATTCTGTCAGCCGGTGATTGTCAAGCAAATAACTCTCAGTCTCACGGTAATTGTGTGTTAATTAACATAAACACATTTAGCATCTTCCTCTACTGATGCAGATCTTTAGAACAACTACATTTTTTAAAAGTCTAATAAATCCATGTAATATAGCCTACACCTTCACAATAAATCCATTATTTATTTTAGACAGGTCTACAAAAGCATGATGTGAAGAAGATGTAGTCTATTTCAGAAGAACAGAATAGCATACTCTGAGTTGTCCTTATGTTAGGTCCTGATCTGGCTTTGACAAATGGCTGTGGCCTATACTCGTTAATTTAGCAGACAAGACTTGCTTAGAATTATTTTATATTATGTTATAGTATGAAGAATACAATTGAACAAAGCTGAATAAAATATAAATATTTTCTCAAAATGATTTGAGGTAGTGCGCACATACGGCTGTTCTGTGTTGAGCGCTTAACAAAGAAATAGGTATTCCTATATGCTTAATTTAGAGTTATTAATTTAACTTTAGTTGTTCTACAAACGTTGGACTATATGTTTAGATTTTCAATGCATTGACTCTAATGATGATTTGAAAAAAGTTGTTTGAAAAGCATGAGCTCTGCTTTGTTTTTTGCACAAGCTGTACACACTTCATTAGTCTCTCATTCACAATTTCACGTCGGGATCCCCTTTGTGGCCGTAATGCACCCTAAAACAAATCCATGACTTTTACAGCCAGTGGCCTTTGTGCCCATGGCTCGGAGTGCTGCATCGTGCCTTTCTCCCTGAGTGCTGCGAGCTCCGAAGCACCTCTCACACACAAGGCTCTCCATCATGTGATCAGGTCTTTCTCACGGGCTACAAGTGAAGACAGACACATTGGGGACGCAACTACGCTGGTCCTTATCCAATTCCGAGGTGCAAATTGCCAATATTGGAATAACTGTCCACATTTACTTTTCGTCAACCAACAAGATGAGTAGATCTAACAAACAGCAAAAGCTATTTTTTACTATCCCCCATAGTAAAAAAGTCAACCTATTCTATTCTGTGCGAGAAATAAATATTGCAAACATAATCTGGGACACTTGTGGGATGCAATAGATCCCAAATTAATAAAAAAAAATGTTTTTACGCAATGTGGCTGACGCAACAGTTCAGAACATTTAGCTTCAAATGTTGGTAAACTATTAGGCTTTTTCATCACATTATAAGTGCAGCAACGTGCACATGGCATTAGGTTATATGTCACGGCTGTTGAAAGTTGACCAAGGTGCAGCGTGGTGAGTGTACATGTTCTTTAATTAATAAAAGACACCGAACAAAACAATACACACTACAAAACAAAACTGTGAAGCTTAAGGCTAAGTGCCGTAAAGAAAGTCAACTTCCCACAAAGACAGGTGGGAAAAAAGGCTACCTAATTATGGTTTGCAATCAGAGACAACGATAGACAGCTGTCCCTGATTGAGAACCATACCCGGCCAAAACATAGAAACACCAAAACGAAGCATAGAATGCCCACCCCAAATCATACCCTGACCAAACCAAATAGAGACATCAAAAGGCTCTCTACGGTCAGGGCGTGACACTATAAACAGGAATGTTCCATTAGCGAAGAAACACCATTATCAAAACTGACCGCAAATGCGATTATCCATGTAATGCTTTTATTATTAAGGAGCATCTTTATGATAAAAATTATCTTCCCCAAACATCAAACACACGTGCTACTTATGTGAGCCAGTTAGGCTCTAAACCCATTGTAAAGCAGACTAATGTGCTTAATTTTAAGAAGTTATTTGGTCACTTTAGTTACAGATACAAACCTTATCAAAACATATAGGCCTATGCCAAGGCTACATGAGGTGTGCGTCTTTGATTCGAAAAAGTTGCGCAAAAAAAAGGCAGTTTCTTATGCTGTGCATCATACACAAGTGATAATATATAATTCACAAGTGATAGGCTAATATTGTCACCCATCAGACGATTCTTTAATTAATCTTGTTGTTACATATAATAAATAGAGTATCAGTCAAAAGTTTGGACACACCTACTCATTCAAGGATTTTTCTTTATGTTTTACATTTTTTTACATTGTAGAATGATAGTGAAGTCATCAAAACGATGAAATAGCACATACGGAATCATGTAGTAACCAAAAAAGTGTTAAACAAATCAAAATATATTTTATATTTGAGATTCTTCAAATAGCCACCCTTTGCCTTGATAACAGCTTTGCACACTCTTGGCGTTCTCTCAACCAGCTTCATGAGGTAGTCGTCTGGAATGCATTTCAATTAACAGGTGTGCCTTGCTAAAGTTTATCTGTGGAATGTCTTTCCTTCTTAACCTCTCTAGGGTATGTGAGATGCTAGCGTCCCATCTGGCCAACATCCAGTGAGATTGCAGAACGCCAAATTCAAATACAGAAATAATCATTATAAAAATTAAGAAAACAAAACATATTTTACATAGGTTTAAAGATTAACTTCTTGTGAATCCAACCACGGTGTCAGATTTAAAAAATGCTTTATGGCGAAAGCATAGCTTGTGATTATTTTAGAACATAGCCCAGTTGACAAATTATTACAAACAGTAACCAACCAAGCAGAAGCGTTACAAAACTCAGAAATAGAGATAAAATTAATCCCTTACCTTTGATGATATTCATATGGTTGCACTCAGAAGCCATTAATTTACTCAATAAATGTTCCTTTTGTTCGATAAAGTTTCTTTATATCCAAAAACCTCAGTTTTGTTCGCGCGTTTTCTTCAGTAATCCACAGGCTCAAATACAGTTAAAACAGGCAGACAAAAAAATCCAAATTGTATCCGTAAAGTTCATAGAAACATGTCAAACGATGTTTATATTCAATCCTCAGGTTGTTTTTAGCCCAAATTATATATAATATTTCAACCGGACAATAACAATTTCTAAAGACGGTTGACATCTAGTGGAAGGCATAGGAACTGCATAGGAACTGCAAATTGAGTCCTAAGCCATTACAAATGGATACTTGTAATGGCATTGAATAGAAAACTACAAACCGCCCCCAAAAAAAGTTCCTGAATGGATTTTTCTCAGGTTTTTGCCTGTCAAATTAGTTATGTTATACTCACAGACAGTATTCTAACAGTTTTGGAAACTGTAGAGTGTTTCCTATCCAAATATACCAGTTATATGCATATCATATCTTCTGGGCCAGAGTAGCAGGCTGTTAAATTTGGGCATGCTTTTCATCCAAAATTCCGAATGCTGCCCCCTACCCTAGAGAAGTTAATGTGTTTGAGCCATTCAGTTATGTTGGGGACAAGGTAGGTCGGTATAAAGAAGATAGCTCTGTTTGGTAAAAGACCAAGTCCATATTATGGCAAGAACAGCTCAAATAAGCAAAGAGAAACGAGAATCCATCATTACTTTAAGACATGAAGGTCAGTCAACCTGGAAAATTTCAAGAGCTTTGAAAGTCTCTTCAAGTGCAGTCGCAAGTACCATCAAGCGCTATGATGAAACTGACTCTCATGAGGACCACCAGAGGAATGGAAGACCCAGAGTTACCTCTTGTTATGTACTTGAGTGAAGACCCAAAAGCGGTTTTAACAGAAAACAGAGTTCTTTAATGAAAAACAGGAATGGCATAAATCCTCTTCCAACGTTGTCAATGGAACAAAAAGAACGTTAGTATAGTGCAGGATGCACCTGCCAGGCAGACTCCGACAGGATAGGACAAGGTGGAAGCAAACGAGACGACAGCTTGCTTCTGGCATCAAAAACACAAACAAGAATCAGACACTGAAAGTAGCAGGAACAGAGAGAGAAATAGAGACCTAATCAGAGGGGGAAGAGAGAACAGGTGGGAAAGAGTGAATGAGCTAGTTAGGGGAGATGTAGAACAGCTGAAGAATGAGAGACAGAGAAGGTAACCTAAAAAGACCAGCAGAGAGAGACAGAGTGAAGAGAAAGGACAGGAACAGACATAACAAGACATGACACCTCTGCTGCAGAGGATAAGTTCATTAGAGTCAACAGACTCAGAAATTGTAGCCCAAATAAATGCTTCATGGAGTTCAAGTAGCAGACGCATCTCAACATCAACTGTTCAGAGGAGACTGTGTGAATCAGGCCTTCATGGTTGAATTGCTGCAAAGAAACCAATACTAAAGGACACCAATAAGAAGAAGAGACTTGCTTGCGCCAAGAAACACAAGCAATGGATATTACGCCGGTGGAAATTTGTAATTTGGTCTGGAGTCCAAATTGGAGATTTTTGGATCCAACCGCCGTGTCTTTGTGATGTGTATTTCCCACCGTAAAACACGGAGGAGGAGGTGTTATGGTGTGGGGGTGCATTGCTGGTGACAGTCTGACTTAACCAGCATGGCTACCACATCATTCTGCAGCAATAAGACATCCTATCTGGTTTGGGCTTAGTGGTACTTTAATTTGTTTTTCAACAGGACAATGACCCAACACCCCACCAGGCTGTGTAAGTGCTATTTGACCAAGGAGGAGAGTGATGGAGTGCTGCATCAGATGACCAGGCCTCCACAATCCCCTGACCTCAACCAAATTGAGATGGTTTGGGATGAGTCGGACTGCAGAGTGAAGGAAAAGCAGCCAACAAGTGCTCAGCATATGTGGGAAATCCTTCAAGACTGTTGGAAAAGCATTCCAGGTGAAGTTCATTGAGAGAAGCTGTTAAGAAGCCTTTTGGACCTAGACTTAGTGCACCGGTACCGCTTGCCGTGCGATAGCAGAAAGAACAGTCTATGACTAGGGTGGCTGGAGACTTTGACAATTTTTAGGACCTTCCTCAGACCCTGCCTGGTTCAGAGGTCCTGGATGGCAGGAACCTTGGTCCCAGTGATTTACTGGGCCGTACACATTACCCTCTGTAGTGCTTTGCGGCCGGAATTAGAGCGGTTGCCATACAAGGCAGTGATGCAGCCAGTCAGGATGCTCTCAATGGTGCAGCTGTATAACTTTTTGAGGTTTTGAGGACCCATGCCAAATCTTTTCAGTCTCCTGAGGGGGAATAGGCATTGTCGTGCCCTCTTCATGACTTTCTTAGTGTGTTTTGACCATGATAGTTTGTTGGTAATGTGGACACCAAGGAACTTGAAGCTCTCAACCTGCTCTACTGCAGCCCTGTCGATGAGAATGGGGGCATGCTCTGCCCTCCTTTTCCTGTAGTCCACGATCATCTTCTTTGTCTTAATCATGTTGAGGGAGAGGTTGTTATCCTGGCACCACACTGCCATCTCCTACCTATAGGCTGTCTCATCGTTGTCGTGATCAGGCCTACCACTGTTTCGTCGTCAGCAAACTTAATGATGGCGTTGGAGTCGTGCTTGGCCATGCAGTCATGGATGAAAAGTGAGTACAGGAGGGGACTAAGTCCAGGATCCAGTTGCAGAGGAAGGTGTTTAGTCCCAGGATCCTTAGCTTAGTGATAAGCTTTGAGGGTACTATGGTGTTGAACGCTGAGCTGTAGTCAATGACTAGCATTCTCACGTATGTGTTCCTGTTGTCCAGGTGGGAAAGGGCAGTGTGGAGTGCAATAGAGATTGCATCATCTGTGGATCTGTTGAGGCGGTATGCAAATTGGAGTTTGTCTAGGGTTTCTGGGATAATGGTGTTGATGTGAGCCATGACCAGCCTTTCAAAGCACTTCATGGCTACAGACGTGTACTACGGGTTGGTTGTCATTTAGGCAGGTTACCTTGGTGTTCTTGGGCACAGGGACTATGGTGGTCTGCTTGAAACATGTTGGTATTACAGACTCAGTCAGGGAGAGGTTGGAAATGTCAGTGAAGACACTAACACACTGCATTATAGCTGCGCTTCCCTTGTAGTCCGTAATAGTTTGCAAGCCCTGACACATCCAACGAGTATCAGAACCAGTATAGTAGGATTCAATTTTAGTCCTGTATTGACACTTTACCTGTTTGATGGTCTGTCCTAGGGCATAGCGGAATTTCTTATAAGTGTCCGTGTTAGAGTTCCACTACTTGAAAGCTGCAGATCTACACTTTAGCTTCGTGTGGATGTTGCTTGTAATCCATGGCTTCTGGTTGGGGTATGTACGGTCATTGTGGGGACAAGGTCATCAATACACTTATTGATGAAGCCAGTGACTGATGTGGTGTACTCCTTAATGCCATCGGAAGAATCACAGAACATATTCCAGTCTGTGCTAGCAAAACAGTCCTGAAGCTTGGCATCTGCGTTATCTGACCACTTCCGTATTAAGTAAGTCACTGGTACTTCCTACTTTAGTTTTTGCTTGTAAGCAGGAATCAGGAGGATAAAGTTATGGTCAGATTTGCCAAATGGAGGGTGGGAGGAGAGCTTTGTACACATCTCTGTGTGTGGAGTAAAGGTGGTCTAGTTTTTTCCCTCTGGTTGCACATGTAACATGCTGGTAGAAATTAGGTAAAATGGATTTAAGTTTCTCTGCATTAAACTCCCCAGCCACTAGGAGCGCCGCATCTGGATTATTATTTTCATAGATAGATAGATAGATAGATAGATAGATAGAGTGCCTAGGCCTCATGTAACTGACTAATGTGATTAGTTTTACTCTGTGGGTGGAGAGAGCACTGTGGGTGGAGAGCAGGAGAAGACCTGAACATCTCCCAGTCAGCACTGCTTAAGAAGTTTACATACACTATGTTGACTGTGCCTTTAAACAGCTTGGGGAAATTATGTCATGGTTTTAGAAGCTTCTGATAGGCTAATTGACATAATTTGAGTCAATTGGAGGTGTACCTGTTGATGTATTTCAAGGCCTAACTTCAAATTCAGTGCCTCTTCGCTTGACATCATGGGAAAATCAAAAGAAATCAGCCAAGACCTCAGAAAAAAGATTGTAGACCTCCACAATTTTGGTTCATCCCTGGGAGCAATTTCCAAACGCCTGAAGGTACCACGTTCATCTGTACAAACAATAGTACGCAAGTATAAAAACTATGGGACAATGCAGCCGTCATACCGCTCAGGAAGGAGACGCATTCTGTCTCCTAGAGATTAACATACTTTGGTGTGAAAAGTGCAAATCAATCCCAGAACAACAGCAAAGGACCTTGTGAAGATGCTGGAGGAAACAGTTACAAAAGTATCTATATCCACAGTAAAACAAGTCCTATATCGGCATAACCTGAAAGGCTGCTCACCAAGGAAGAAGCCACTGCTCCAAAACCGCCATAAAAAGCCAGACTATGGTTTTTGACTGCACATGGGGACAAAGATTGTACTTTCTGGTGCACTTCACAAAATAGATGGCATCATGAGGAAAAGAAAATGATGTAGGTATATTGAAGCAACATTTAAAGACGTCAGTCAGGAAGTTAAAGCTTGGTCGCAAATGGGTCTTCCAAATGGGCAATGACCCCAATCATACTTCCAAAGTTGTGGCAAAATGGCTTAAGGACATTTTCAAAGTCAAGGTATTGGAGTGGCCATCACAAAGCCCTGACCTCAATCCAATAGAAAATCTGTGGGCAGAACTGAAAAAGCATGTGCGAGCAAGGAGGCCTACACACCTGACTCAGTTATACCAGCTCTATCAGGAGGAATGGGTCAAAATTCATCCAACTCATTGTGGGAAGCTTGTGGAAGGCTACCCGAAACGTTTGACCTACGTTAAACAATTATAAGGCAATGCTACAAAATACTAATTGAATGTATGTAAACTTCTGACTCACTGGGAATGTGATGAAAGAAACAAAAGCTGAAATAATTAATTCCCTCTACTATTAATCTGACATTTCACATTCTTAAAATAAAGTAGTGATCCTAACTGACCTAAGACAGGGAATTTTCACTACTGTTAAATGTCAGGAATTGTGAAAAACTGATCAGACTTCATCTGTAGGCGTCTAAATGTTTAGGCCACAGAAAGCCAGCAGATCTCACGATTCTCCACATACAGCCAGATCTTTCCCTTCTTATACAACTGTAGTGTAGCTTTAGCAGTCGGTGCTTGCCTGCCTGTTAGCCTGCCTGCACTAAACCCAACATATTAAGGGGATTGGAGTGTCTAAAGATGGCCATGCTCTCCCCAGTTTTTCATCAGCTTGTAGCCTGTCTGCACACTGATAGAGAGAGAAGGAAGATAGTGAGAGAGGAAAGCTGGTGAGAGAGAGGGAGAGAGAGCTTCAGGGCCCTCAGCATGTTTCCTGATGGTATGCGGGATAATGAACTTACAGACTTTGTAATCAGAGGCGTGACACTTCGATTCGGCTGGAGTGTCAGCATTTTCTGGCACCGCCTCGTATCTCCTGCCACGCAGCAGAAAGAGGCCTAATCGCTATCTATCCGCCCCAAACTGACTTTAAAGGCTCTCTCCTCAAGTTAAATCCTACATTTGTCAGCCTGATGGCAAACTGTCTAAGGAGTTTAAATTCACGCTCCTCTGAGACGTGGCAGGGAACATGTATAGCTGCTGCCACAGAGGGAGTTGACTCATACTCTACATAACCTACTGTCCTGTAGGAGGAATCAGCTCACATTTTGCTAGTTAGAGAGCACTGGTGAGATTATGTAATTTTGTGAGCAATTATACACTCTGGGAGTCAATGCGCTTATGCACTGTTTTCATCAGATGTTACCCATAAACTTCATCCTCTTATAGAGACTTGATTGAGACCTCCCCCCCCCCCCCATCCCTCCATGTGACCTCTGTTCCTGAACGTTCTATCTAGATTCTAGAACTTTCCATAGCCCCTTTATAGAAGGACACCATGCACCATTCCACCCCTTCATCCAGAGATGCTGTTTTCCTGACTCTACATACTGGAGCCAGCAGCTCACTGCAGAGCTGAGGGAGGAAACTCGCCCACCACACATTAATAATTAAAACAGAAAGAATGTCATGATTTTTTTGCAAGGTCAGCGCACAACAAGTGAGAAAGGTTGAGGTACTGTGCAAGAGGGGAAGGGAGAGGAATGAGGGAGGGAGAGGAGGAGCAGGGGTGGCGGCGTGTTGTCTTGGTGATGGGATAGACATTGATCACGATCGTGGATGAAGTCGCAAATAAGACAAAGGCGGGGTGTCATACGGAGGTGTTTATTACAGAACTAGGATCCACCTGGTTTCTGATAGCAGTACTGGGGGGGGGGAAAGGTGTGGATGGACAGAGGCAGGCCAGGACAGCGTATCTTAGTGCATTTTATATTTGTGTATGTATGGCATAAATGCTTCCCTGTGTATAGCATCTCAGAGAATCCTTCAGAATACATGCGTGTGAATGAAAGTGAGATTGTCAATGTGTGCATGCATGTAGAATAAGGTGAAACAGAAAACGTGTGTGTTGGGCGGTTGCGGTGACCATATTACCGCCACGCCAGCAGTTATGAGTCATGGCCGCAGTAAAATTCTACATGACCTTTGAGTCACGGTAACCTCTTCTTATGCACTCTGGACATGAATTAGTAGTAGCCTACCTAACTTGCTAATGATCATCAGGTTCTAATGGCCTGGTACTCAGGGCTCTATTGTACCTCTAACCACTCTGATATAAATACAAATGCAATCGAAAATCACATCAAAACACATCATCAAAACGGTACGTGCTTTTAAAACTCACCTCACTTGTGATTCATCAATTTGAAGAAAAAAGTTCAACATTAGGTTGAAACTGAGTGGAAAACATGGTCGTTGTGGATGTTGTTTCAAAGCCTTACACAACAAAATGAACTCCGCTTTCTAAGGTGACGATTCATTTGAAACTCCATATGCATATTAGAGCTTATCCAGTAGAATGGCCTTACTGAAGAGCTCAGTGACTTTCAACGTGGCACCGTCATAGGATGCCACCTTTTCAACAAGTCAGTTTGTCAAATTTCTGCCCTGCTAGAGCTGCTCCGGACAGCTGTAAGTGCTGTTATTGTGAAGTGGAAATGTATAGGAGCAACATGGGCTTAGCTGCGAAGTGATAGGCTACACGAGCTCACAGAATGAGATCGGCGAGTACAGAAGGGCGCCAAAGAGTTCAATCTTGATTTCATCAGACCAGAGAATCTTGTTTCTCATTGTCTGAGAGTCCTTAAGGTGACTTATGGCAAACTCCAAGCAGGCTGTCATGTGCCTTTTACTGAGGAGTGGCTTCCTTCTGGCCACTTTACCATAAATGCCTGATTGGTGGAGTGCGGCAGAGATGGTTGTCCTTCTGGAAGGTTCTCCCATCTCCACAGAGGGACTATCAGGTTTTTGGTCACCTCCCTGACCAAGGCCCTTCTCCCCCAATTGCTCAGTTTGGCTGGGCGGCCAGCTCTAGGAAGAGTCTTGGTGGTTCTAAACTTCTTCCATTTAAGAATAATGGAGGCCACTGTGTTCTTGGGGACCTTCAACACTGCAGAAATGTTTTGCTACCCTCTGTGCCTCGACACAATCCTGTCTCAGAGCTCTACGGACAATTCCTTCGACCTCATGACTTGGTTTTTGCTCTGACATGCACTGTCCACTGTGGTACCTTGTGTAGACAGGTGTGTGCCTTTCCAAATCATGTCATATCAATTGAATTTACCACAGGTGGACTCCAATCAAGTTGTAGAAACATCTCAAGGATGATCAATTGAAACAGGATGCAACTGAGCTAAATTTCGAAGTCTCATAGCAAAGGGTCTGAATACTTATGCAAATAAGGTATTTATGTTTCCTATTTTTAATAAATTAGCTACAATTTCTAAAAACATGTTTTCGGTTTGTCATTATGGGCTATTGTCGGTAGATTGATGAGGAAAAATAATTATTTAATCAATTTTAGAATAAGGCTGTAATGCAAGAACATGTGGAAAAAGTCAAAGGGTCTGAATACTTTCATGAAAAACACGCAAAAATACTGACTCAACATATCTTTGGTACAAAATTGGTCTAACTTAAATTAAACTAATTCAGATTTAGCATACAAGATAGTGCATTTGTTTTCGATTTTGAATAACCTAGCAATAGGTTAATTTTCATAATTAATAGACTGACACATTGCATTTAGCTACAGAATATCTCACCACTGTGAGTTTGCCCAGCGAAATTACCGGAGTAGCCTACCCAACATGAGTGAAAAACGTAGGGCGGGAAAGTGGCCTCTATTCGCTATTTCAGTGCATATGGATGACTTTGTCTTTGTTGTCTTGCTCCTGTTGTTGCCCATCTGATAATGGGACATTCTAAATCAGAACGAATTTGACATATTAGTAAAGACAATATTAAACTGAAGATGGGTGAAAATATAATCACTTGATTAGAGAACAGGCTGCACGGAACAGAGCGCAAGCTTTTTTTTGCGACTTTCTCAAGTCATCAATTGCCTATAGTCGCATCATGCAGCCCATACATATACTATTTTAATTTCTAAGACATTCTAAGTTTTGTATAATTTACAACTAAAGTTGCCAAATAACTCTAAATATAACTTTTACGTTCAACACAGCCACGTCATATGCGCACACTCGCTCCAGAATGGGAAAAAATATCCATTAGATTTTATTTTGTTCAATTATATTCTTCTTACTATAAAATCCTATAATATAAAATAATGGCACAGGATTTATAAGTAAATATTGTGTGCCAAATGAAGAAGCCTACTGTCTATGGCATGGCGCATAGCCAAATATAGTAGGCCAACTCATATTCTGTTAATCTGAAATACATTTTCTTCATAACATAATGTTTCTTTAGACCTGGCTAAAATCAATAATGAATTTATTATGATGGTGTATGTTCAATTGATTCATTCTACTTTTTTTAAATGTTCCAAAATCATGTATTAGAGGCTTGTATGCAGCTTGTATGAGTGGGAGCATGGAGATGCTAAACATGTTTATGTTCATTAACAGTCTTTTACAGGACAGTAACCATCTGACAAAATGTCATGACTGCCACAGCCCTACCTGTGTGTATGTGTGTGTGTGTGTGTTTGTCTATGTGTGTATGCCTGTATGTGTGTCTGCATGTGTGTGTGTGTGTGTGTGTGTGTGTGTGAGAGTTCCAGTGAGATGGAACTGCTGTCACTTTGGTCATGGAGCAGCAGTCAGTCATCCAGGGGGGGGGGGGATTAACCCATGCCAGGGCTTTGATGCTATTTTAGGCTCTGGGGAGAGACCATGCAGCCTGCCTGAACAACCCTGTGGAAGACACACACCATAGTCACACACATGCACACACACAAGTTTGCAAGATCAACTGAAGATGCTCATTGCAAAATGACTAATTGGCCTCATGCATTTCTTTACTGTAATTCCATGCCCAATTCGATTTCGATAGCTTAATTGACTGGAATTTAAATTAATGTGACCCTTTCTTTGAAATTAGTCATGTCTGAGACATTTGATTACTGTAGCTAGACGGTGGCACCCGTCCATGTGCCCACTTACATCATCAATGGGCAGCTTGAGTCACCAGCGAGTGGCTCTTGACACAATGAAAGAGCTGGTCGGTTGAAATTGCAAGCGAGCAGGGTGGACACACTCACAGCACACTTCACGTTGGCAGGGAGGTTGTGTGTGTGTGTGAGTGTGTGAGTGTGTGTGTATACACAGTCGTGCATGTGATGTGTGGCCAGTGGCAGGGAACATGTTTAGCTGCTGCCACAAAGGAGGGAGTTGACTCATACTCTACATAACCTACTGTTCTGTAGAAGGAAACAGCTCACATTTAGCTAGTTAGAGAGCCCCGGTAAGATGATGGAATTTTGTGAGCAATAATACACTCTGGTAATCAATGTGCTTATACTCCGTCTTTATTGGGTGCCAGGCTGTGAGACGACAGCCGTAGGTTTAACTTAAGCCTCTGAAGTGCTCTGCTCTCCTCTCCTCTGTCAATGAGGACCATTCAGACTGCAGATGGCTGCCTGTGTGTGTGAGACAAGAGACCAACTACTGCGTTCTCTGGAAACAGCTTAATTCACATGCAGGGCTTTGATTCAACCCAGGGTTGCTTTATGGTTGGCCTTGTGCTAAAAATAGCTCACTTGCCCTGGTGATACAAACATAGAAATAGATAGAGAATTAATCATGGATATAACCAGTTTTAACAGGAATATTGACATTGAGGGCTTCCACTATTTTAAAGTAGTCAACTGGGTGGGGATTCCTTCGAGGCGGCAGGGTAGCCTAGTGGTTAGAGCATTGGACTAGTAACCGAAAGGTTGCAAGTTCGAATCCCCGAGCTGACAAGGTACAAATCTGTCGTTCTGAACAGGCAGTTAACCCACTGTTCCTAGGCCGTCATTGAAAATAAGAATTTGTTCTTAACTGACTTGCCTAGTTAGGTGGTGAGGGTAGGTAACAACATCTCCTCCCCGCTGATCCTCAACACTGGGGCCCCACAAGGGTGCGTTCTGAGCCCTCTCCTGTACTCCCTGTTCACCCACGACTGCGTGGCCACACACGCCTCCAACTCAATCATCAAGTTTGCGGACGACACAACAGTGGTAGGCTTGATTACCAACAACGACGAGACGGCCTACAGGGAGGAGGTGAGGGCCCTCGGAGTGTGGTGTCAGGAAAATAACCTCACACTCAACGTCAACAAAACTAAGGAGATGATTGTGGACTTCAGGAAACAGCAGAGGGAACACCCCCTATCCACATCGATGGAACAGTAGTGGAGAGAGTAGCAAGTTTTAAGTTCCTCGGCATACACATCACAGACAAACTGAATTGGTCCACTCACACAGACAGCATCGTGAAGAAGGCGCAGCAGCGCCTCTTCAACCTCAGGAGGCTGAAGAAATTCGGCTTGTCACCAAAAGCACTCACAAACTTCTACAGAGGCACAATCGAGAGCATCCTGGCGGGCTGTATCACCGCCTGGTACGGCAACTGCTCCGCCCTCAACCGTAAGGCTCTCCAGAGGGTAGTGAGGTCTGCACAACGCATCATCGGGGGCAAACTACCTGCCCTCCAGGACACCTACACCACCCGATGTTACAGGAAGGCCATAAAGATCATCAAGGACATCTACCACCCGAGCCACTGCCTGTTCACCCCGCTATCATCCAGAAGGCGAGGTCAGTACAGGTGCATCAAAGCTGGGACCGAGAGACTGAAAAACAGCTTCTATCTCAAGGCCATCAGACTGTTAAACAGCCACCACTAACATTGAGTGGCTGCTGCCTACACACTGACACTGACTCAACTCCAGCCACTTTAATAATGGGAATTGATGGGAAATGTTGTAAATATATCACTAGCCACTTTAAACAATGCTACCTTATATAATGTTACTTACCCTACATTATTCATCTCATATGCATACCTATATACTGTACTCTATATCATCGACTGCATCCTTATGTAATACATGTATCACTAGCCACTTTAACTATGCCACTTTGTTTACATACTCATCTCACATGTATATACTGTACTCGATACCATCTACTGTATCTTGCCTATGCTGCTCTGTACCATCACTCATTCATATATCCTTATGTACATATTCTTTATCCCCTTACACTGTGTATAAGACAGTAGATTAGGAATTGTTAGTTAGATTACTTGTTGGTTATTACTGCATTGTTGGAACTAGAAGCACAAGCATTTTGCTACACTCGCATTAACATCTGCTAACCATGTGTATGTGACAAATAAAATTTGATTTGATGATTTGATTTGATTTAAAGGTAAAATAAAAAAATAAATAAAAAGAGTTGGGAAAAATCAACCAATGAAGAAGAAGATAATATGTATATGAACTTGTTTGTTTACCCAACCATGGGACAGCATATGTTTGTTCCCACACTCTGGACTCTCTATTGGTTACACAGACTCTTGGCCTCCCATCCTATTATAACCACCTATCGCCAGTTTTGTATCATCTTATCTGATGAAATTGCTGTACAAAATGATCTTGTTGCCATCTGATGCACATTCAAATGTCATTAAAAAAATCAACACTGCAGAGCTCGCCCTGTCCTCTGCTGTGCCTTGATTGTATTACTGCTGATGATATCTGGAAATGTGCATGTACACACTGGCCTATCTACGTTGCTAGCCCCCAATTTTGACTTGTGCTCTGATATGTTAGCCTTTCTTGTTATAACCTTTTTCGGCAAGACAGATATTCCAAAGGTGGTGGATTGGCAATCTTTACCATGGATCACCTTCAGTACTCGGTTTTCTCCAAGTCTGTCCCCAAACAATTTGACTTGCTGGTTTTAAGCATTAAACATTCAAATAGCTCTTTGTTGAATGTTGCCTGGTGCTATCGTCCTCCATCAGCACCGGCCTGTACCCTACCTGCCCTAGCGTTCTCCTGGCCCCTTACACTAAATCTGAATTTGTCCTACTAGGTTATCTAAACTGGGATATGCTTAAACCATCTGACCAAGTTTTAAAGCAATGGGACTCCCTGAATCTTTCTCAGATTATTACAAATCCCACAAGGTATGACTCCGAAAACCCAGAAAAGGCTACCCTCCTTGATGTTTTCCTCATAAATAATCCTGATAGAAAACACCAGACAGATACCTATAATGACTTTAGTGATCATTGTTTTACAGCCTGTGTTCATAAGGCCTGCTCAGTGAAACGACCTGTCCTAATTTGTCATAGACGTTTACTAAAAAACTTTAATGAGAAAGCCTTCCTTCTTGACTTGGCCTCTGTAAACTGGTATAGAATCAACTTAATCCCCTCTGTCAAAAACACTTGGACTTTCTTTTTTGATATTTTCAGTGGTATTGTTAACAAACACCTCCCCATAAAGAAAACGAGAATTTAAAAAAGGTTCAGCCGCTGGTTCGACAGTGATCTGGCAGAGTTACTTCAGAGTTACTCCACCTCAAGAATTCCATTTGGCGAAAGGCTCGGCAGAAGCATACTCAGGCTGGCTCTCGTTCAGGCAAATGAGAAATACGTCCACTCAGACTATCCTTGTTACTGACAAGGAGCACATGGCGTGGCTCTTTATTCACCATTTAATTAAGTCAGGCTTCCTCAGCAATTTATACCCGTAATGTCAAAGCGAAAACATGTTTTTCAAAAGGTTGGCAAAAATTAATAAATACCTTATTTACATAAGTATTCAGACCCTTTGCTATGAGACTCAAAAATGAGCTCAGGTGCATCCTGTTTCCATTGATCAACCCTGAGATGTTTCTACAACTTGATTGGAGTCTGCCTGTGGTAAATTCAATTGATTCGACATGATTTGGAAAGGCACACACCTGTCTATATAAGGTCCCACAGTTGACAGTGCGTGTCAGAGCAAAAACCAAGCCATGAGGTCAAAATAATTGTTTGTAGGGCTCTGAGACAGGATTGTGTCGAGACACAAATCTGGGGAAGGGTACCAAAACATATCTGTAGCATTGAAGGTCCCCAAGAACACAGTGGCCTCCATCCTTCTTAAATGGAAGAAGTTTGGAACCACCAAGTCTCTTCCTAGAGCTGGCCGCCCGGCCAAACTGAGCAATCGGGGGAGAAGGGTCAGGGAGGTGACTAAGAACCCAGTGTTCACTCTGACAGAGCTTTAGAGTTCCTTGTGTAGAGATGGTAAAACCTTCCAGAAGGACAACCATCTCTGCAGCACTACACCAATCAGGTCTTTATGGAAGAGTGGCCAGATGGAAGCCACTCCTTAGTAAAAGGCACATGACAGCCTGCTTGGAGTTAAAGACACTAAAGACACTCAGTCCATGAGAAACATGATTCTCTGGTCTGATGAAATCAAGATATGACTCTTTTATAACTCAAGCGTCACGTCTGGAGGAAACCTGGCACCATCCCTATGGTGAAGCATGGTGGTGGCAGCATCATGCTGTGGGGATGTTTTTCAGCGGCAGAGACTGAGAGACTAGTCATCATTGAGGCTAAAAAACTGTTTTTGCTTTGTCATTATTGGGTAATGTGTGTAGATTTTGTGTTATAAGCTCTACAATAAAGCTTCATTAGTGTCCAACAAGCTTTCTCTGTCCTTAATTTTGTTCTGAACACCTCCAAAATAAAGGTAATGTGGTTTGGTAAGAAAAACACGCCTATCCCCATCAGTGTGATTACTACCTCTGAGGGTTTAGAGGTTGAGGTAGGAACATCATACAAGTACTTGGGAGTATGGCTAGACAGTACACTGTCCTTCACTCAGCTCATATCAAAGCTGCAGGCTAAGGTTAAATCTAGACTAGGTTTCCTCTATCGTAGTCACTCCTCTGTCACCCCAGCTGCCAGACGAACCCTTATTCAGATGCCCATCCTACCAATGCTAGATTATGGAGATGTAATTTACAGATCGGCAGGTAAGGGTGTTCTTGAGCGGCTAGATGTTCTTTACCATTCGGCCATCAGATTTGCCACCAATGCTCCTTATAGGACACATCACATCACTGCACTCTACACTCTGTAAACTGGTCATCTCTGTATACCTGGTACCTCATAAAAGTACACCCGGCGCCGACAGAGATGGCTGCCTCACTTCGCGTTCTTAGGAAACTATGCAGTATTTTATTTTTATTTTTATGTATTATTTCTTACACTGTTCCTATATTTATTACTTTGTTCCTGTTCCCAAGAAATCTAAGGTAACGGAGCTAAACTACTATCGCCCTGTTGCACTCACTTCCGTCATCATGAAGTGCTTTGAGAGACTAGCCAAGGATCATATCACCTCCACCCTACCTGACACCCTAGACCCACTCCAATTTGCTTACCACCCCAATAGGTCCACAGACGTCGCAATCACAATCACACTGCACACTACCCTAACCCATCTGGACAAGAGGAATACCTATGTAAGAATGCTGTTCATCGACTACAGCTCAGCATTTAACTTCTTTGGGATAGGGGGCAGTATTTTCACGTCCGGATGAAAAGCGTGCCCAGAGTAAACTGCCTGCTACTCAGGCCCAGAATCTAGGATGTGCACATTATTAGTATATTTGGATAGAAAACACTCCATTTCTAAAACTGTTTGAATGATGTCTGTGAGTATAACATAACTCATATGGCAGGCAAAAACCTGAGAGAAATTGAACCAGGAAGTGGGAAATCTGAGGTTTGTAGTTTTTCAAGTGATTGCCTATCCAATATCCAGTGTAAATGCGGTCAGATTGCACTTCCCAAGGCTTCCAGTAGATGTCAACAGTTTTTAGAAAGTTGTTTCAGGCTTCTATTGCAAAAGGGGATCGAGTAAGAGCTGTTTCAACAAGTGGTCAGCCTGAAAGCCATTAGTTGTGTCTCACACATGGCTGTGAGTGCGACGGTCATTCTCTTTCCTTTCTAATGACAACGGAATTGTCCGGATGGAATATTATTGAAGATTTATGATAAAAGCATCCTAAAGATTGATTATATACATCGTTTGACATATTTCTACGACCTTAAATGGAACTTTGACTTTCGTCTGGATTTATTGCCCGCACTTTGTGCATTTGGATTAGTGAATTAAACGTGCAAACAAAAATGAGGTATTTGGACATAAAGATTAACTTTATCGAACAAAACAAACATTTTTTGTGGAACTGGGATTCCTGGGAGTGCATTCCGATGAAGATCATCAAAGGCAAGTGAATATTTATAAAGCTATTTCTGACTTATGTTGACTCCACAACTTGGCGGGTATATGTATGGCTTGTTTTGGTGGCTGAGCGCTGTTCTCAGATTATCGCATGGTGTGCTTTCGCCGTAAAGATTTTTTAAAATCTGACACAGTGGTTGCAATAAGGAGAAGTTCATCTTTAATCCTATGTATAACACTTGTATCTTTCATCAAAGTTAATGATGAGTATTTATGTAAATTGATGTGGCTCTCTGCAAATTCACAATATGTTTTGGAGGCAAAACATTACTGAACATAACGCGCCAATGTCAACTGAGATTTTTGGCTATAAATATGAACTTTATCAAACAAAACATACATGTATTGTGTAACATGAAGTCCTACGAGTGCCATCAGATGAAGATCAAAGGTTAGTGATTAATTTTCTCTCTATTTCTGCTTTTTGTGACTCCTTCTTTGGCTGGAAAAAGGCTGTAATTTTTTTGTGACTAGGCACTGACCTAACATAATAGCATGGTATTCTTTCGCCGTAAAGTTGTTTAAAAATCGGACACTGTGGTTGGATTAACAAGAAGTTCACTTTTAAAATGGTGTATAAATAATACTTGTATGTTTGAGGAATTTTAATTATGAGATTTCTGTTGTTTGAATTTAGTGCCCTGCAATTTCACTGGCTGTTGTCAAATCGATCCCGTTAACGGGATTTAATCCCTAAGACGTTTTAACACCATAGTGCCCTCCAAACTGGTCATTAAGCTCGAGACCCTGAACAGAACAGTTGAAACTGGAGCAGCAGCAAGGCCAGGTGGATTGGGGACAGCAAGGAGTCATCATGCCAGGTAGTTTTGAGGCAAGGTCCTAGGGCGGTTTGTTGCTCCAGTGCCTTTCCGTTCACCTTCACACTCCTGGGCCAGACTACACTCAATCATATGACCTACAGAAGAGATTAGTCTTCAGTAAAGACTTAAAGTTTGGGACCGAGTCTGCGTCCTCACATGTGTAGGCAGACCATTCCATAAAAATGGAGCTCTATAGGAGAAAGCCCTGCCCTCCAGCTGTTTGCTTAAAATTCTAGGGACAATTAGGAGGCCTGCATCTTGTGACTGTAGCGCACATGTAGGTATGTACGGCAGGACCAAATCGGAAAGATAGGTAGGAGAAAGCCCATATAATGCTTTGTAGGTTAGCAGTAAAAACTTGAAATCAGCTCTTGCCTTGACAGGAAGCCAGTGTAGGGAGGCTAGCACTGGAGAAATATTTTTTTTGGTTCTAGTCATGATTCTAGCAGCCGTATTTAGCACTAACTAAAGTTTATTTTGTGCTTTATCCGGGTAGCCGGAAAGTAGAGCATTGCAGTAGTCTAACCTATAAGTGACAAAAGCATGGATATATTGTTCTGCATAATTTTTGGACAGAAAGTTTGATTTTTGCAATGTTACGTAGATGGAAAAAAGCTGTCCTTGAAACGGTCTTGTCTTGATATGTTTGTCAAAAGAGAGATCAGGGTCCAGAGTAACGCCGAGGTCCTTCACAGTTTTATTTGAGACGACTGTACAACCATTAAGATTAATTGTCAGATTCAACAGAAGATCTCTTTGTTTCTTGGGACCTCGAACAAGCATCTCTGTTTTGTCCGAGTTTAAAAGTAGAACGTTTGCAGCCATCCACTTCCTTATGTCTAAAACACAGGCTTCTAGCGAGGGCAATTTTGGGGCTTCACCATGTTTCATTGAAATGTACAACTGTGTGTCATCCGCATAGCAGTGAAAGTTAACATTATGTTTTCGAATGACATCCCCAAGAGGTAAAATATACAGTGGGGCAAAAAAGTATTTAGTCAGCCACCAAAATCCAGAAAATCACATTGTAGGATTTTTAATGAATTTATTTGCAAATTATGGTGGAAAATAAGTATTTGTTCACCTACAAACAAGCAAGATTTCTGGTTGTCACAGACCTGTAACTTCTTCTTTAAGAGGCTCCTCTGTCCTCCACTCGTTACCTGTATTAATGGCACCTGTTTGAACCTGTTATCAGTATAAAATACACCTGTCCACAACCTTTGGAGGAATATGCAAATTTAAAGAGGCGTCCGTAATTTGCTTTCAAATGATCATGATCTTTTCCTCAAAGAAGTTCATGAATTTATTACTGCTGAAGTGAAAGCCATCCTCTCTTGGGGAATGCTGCTTTTTAGTTAGCTTTGCGACAGTATCAAAAATACATTTCGGATTGTTCTTATTTTCCTCAATTAAGTTTAAAAAAATAGGATGATCGAGCAGCAGTGAGGGCTCTTCGATACTGTACGGTACTGTCTTTCCAAGCTCGTCGGAAGACTTCCAGTTTGGTGTGGCGCCTTTTCCGTTCCAATTTTCTGGAAGCTTGCTTCAGAGCTTGGGTATTTTCTGTATACCAGGAAGCTCGTTTCTTATGACAAATGTTTTTAGTTTTTAGGGGTGCAACTGCATCTAAGGTATTGCGCAAGGTTACATTGAATTCCTCAGTGAGGTGGTTAACTGATTTTTGTCCTCTGACGTCCTTGGGTAGGCAGAGGGAGTCTGGAAGGATATCAAGGAATCTTTGAGTTGTCTGAGAATTTTTGGCACAACTTTTGATGCTCCTTGGTTGATGTCTGTGTAGATTATTTGTTGCGATTGCAAACATAATAAAATGGTGGTCCGATAGTCCAGGATTATGAGGAAAAACATTATGATCCACAACATTTATTCCATGGGACAAAACTAGGTCCAGAGTATGACTGTGACAGTGAGTAGGTCCAGAGACATGTTGAACAAAACCCACTGAGTTGATGATGGCTCCCCGAAAACCTTTTAGAGTGGGTCTGTGGACTTTTCCATGTGAATATTAAAATCACCAAAAATTTGAATATTATCTGCTATGACTACTAGGTCCGATAGGAATTCAGGGAACTCAATGAGGAATGCTGTATATGGCCCAGACGGCCTGTAAACAGTAGCTATAAAAAAAGTTATTTTTTAAAAAAGCTATAAAAAAAAGACTGCATAGATCATGACTAGAGGCTCAAAAGATGAAAACGTCAGGTTTGTTTTGTAAATTGAAATTTGCTATCGTAAATGTTAGGAACACCTCCGTCTTTGCAGGATGCACGGGGGATATGGTCACTAGTGTAACCAAGAGGCGAGGCCGCATTTACCACAGTCAATTCATCAGGCTTAAACCTCTTGAAGCTAGGGGGCACTATTTTTATGTTTGGAAAAAAAACGTTTCCAAAGTAAACGGCCTATTTCTCACTTAGTTTCAACCTGTTGTTGAATGAATTCTCTTCAAATTGATCAATCACAGTGAGGTGAGTTTTAAAAGCACATACTGTTTTGATAAGTGTTTGATGTGATTTTCAAATGCATTTGCATTGATGTCAGAGTGGTTAGAGGGACAATAGAGCCCGAGTACCAGGCCATTAACGACCTGATGATCGTTAGAGAGTTGGGTACTACCCAACGCATGTCCAGAGTGCATAAGAGGAGATTACCGTGACTCAGTCACGTGGAATTTTACTGTGGTCATTAGAAATGACTGCCAGTGTGGCAGTAACACGTTCACCACAACATCCCTAATAGTTACACAGGTTGATTTCTGTCAATTCAGAATAGATACTGTACCATATGAAGCTATAATAGCTATAAGAATAATAATAAGAATATTTCAACAATAGTTTAAGACAAACAAAACCTTAAGTTTACCAGCTTGGCTGTTGAAAGAAAGCTCAACAAGGTTGAAGTCATTAATTCGACACCAAATAATGTTCTTTGTCATTTACTCAAGGCTCGTCTCCACCGTAGATGTGACTGTCTTTATTTATTAATCGTCCACAACATGGCCAAAGCGCAGCCTGCTCAATAATAGATAGGAAACAGCCACATGACTCACAAAAAAGGGCCAATGCAATATACATGCATTCATAGCCGCTGCTCCAAAACCACCTAGATACTGAAGAAGGGGGAGGGAAAACAACTACCCCATCCAACAACGGATTACAAGTAGAGGTTAGGACAAGAGATCAACCTTCTCCACTGTTCTCATTTCAGCATGCCCCCATCCCTTTGAGGTGAGTTAATCTAGCAAACATCCGCTATACAAGACTGTGGTTGCTTAGTCCTCCTTATTTTTACCTTCTGTCCGCAGGGCTCCTTCTGTTTCCTGACTTTACACTGTACTTGATGCAGACCACTTTCAATGCAATTTCCACTTGGAAACAAAGGAAAGACATACACTACTGGTCAAAGGTTTTAGAACACCTACTCATTCAAGGGGGTTTCTTCATATTTATTATTTTCTACATAGTATAATAATAGTGAAGACATCAAAACTATGAAATAACACACATGGAATCATGTAGTAAGCAAGAAGGTGTTAAATCAAAATATATTTGAGATTTGAGATTCTTCAAATAGCGATTCATAAAAGAAAACGGATTAAAAAAACCTTGCTTACGCAGGTTCTAAGAAGCCCATTTGTAACTTACACACCTGTGATCTATAAATCTCAAATTAACATAAATTGAAGGCACCTGAACGTGCATTACAATCAGCAATTTCCCGTTATAGAATGCTAGCACAAATGAGGGTTTAGTCAGGAATAGCCACGGACCAAAAGAGAAAAGCAAACTTTTTGGAAGACGAGATCACGGTGATGGTAAAGGAGATTGAAGACAGGCAACACATTATTTGGTGGACTAAATAGTGGGTTCACAAACAAAGCCAAACAGTTAGCTTGGGGCAGCAAGACAGAACTGTGGCTGATGTGAAAAAAAATGATTTGACCTTACCCTTGCAGTTTAACAAAAATAGCCCTACATAACCTCAGCATTAAGACAACGGGAGGGGGGCCTGGCACGTCGGAGCTCTCCCAAATTAACCAGCGTGTCTGGCCAATCAATGGGGAAAGTACATACACTGGCACATGCTCTGACGGCGACTGTGAATGTTTCAAAAAAGGTGAGTTTCTTCTATTTAGCTTTTTTGCTTTACTTTTCATAAGGTTAAATACCAACTTTTATATAGTTTAGCAGTAACATCTGGAATGGTGAAGTTGGAGCGCGAAACCCTCACGACTGCATCACTGGATCACGGTAAGTAATTAAGAGAATGTGAAACTTTGTCAGTAACTTAATATACATGGCATGCACTGATTTATTTTATTCACATAGAAACGGGGTAAGCTGCGTTGCAGCCCGAGCGCCGGGTGAGGGTGCCCCCTCCACCAAGGGAAGCTGCGTTGCAGCCCGAGCGCCGGGTGAGGGTGCCCCCTCCACCAAGGGAAGCTGCGTTGCAGCCCAAGCGCCGGGTGAGGGTGCCCCCTCCACCAAGGGAAGCTGCGTTGCAGCCCGAGCGCCGGGTGAGGGTGCCCCCTCCACCAAGGGAAGCTGCGTTGCAGCCCGAGCGCCGGGTGAGGGTGCCCCCTCCACCAAGGGAAGCTGCGTTGCAGCCCGAGCGCTGGGTGAGGGTGCCCCCTCCACCAAGGGAAGCTGCGTTGCAGCCCGAGCGCTGGGTGAGGGTGCCCCCTCCACCAAGGGAAGCTGCGTTGCAGCCCGAGCGCCGGGTGAGGGTGCCCCCTCCACCAAGGGAAGCTGCGTTGCAGCCCGTGAGCCCTCCACCCAGGGATAAAGTGTGTGAGGCTCCCAAATCAGTAGGTGCCAAGAGTGAGGGGGAAGGTTTGGCCACAGGTGTTGAGGGTCCGTCCAAGTCTGCGTCCGTGCGCCTGGATGAAGTCCGTGAGGACCCGGTTGCTAAGAATCGCAGACCCGCGAGTGCCAGGAGTGAGGGGGAAGGTTTGGCCACAGGTGTCGAGGGTCCATCCACGTCTACAGTTTGTGAGTTGACCGCCTTAGTCCTGCAAACCCATAACAAGTTGAACACATTTGTTGGGCAGATTGTGACTGAACTCAAATCAAATTGTATTTGTCACATACACATGGTTAGCAGATGTTAATGCGAGTATAACGAAATGCTTGTGCTTCTAGTTCCGACAATGTAGTAATAACCAACGAGTAATCTAACCTAATAATTTCACAACAACTACCTTACACACACAAGTGTAAAGGGATGAAGAATATGTACGTAAATATATGAATGAGTGATGGTACAGAACAGCATAGGCAAGATGCAGTAGATGGTATCGAGTACAGTATATACATGAGATGAGTGATGTAGGGTATGTAAACATATAAAAGTGGCATTGTTTAAAGTGGCTAGTGATATATATTACATAAAGATGGCAAGATGCAGTAGATGGTATAGAGTACCATATTGTCATGACGCTGGACTGGGGGTAGGTTTATGACAGTCATAAATACCTCTCCTCCCTTTACCCTACTGATGTGACTATTGAAAATCCCTTGGTTAACATAGAGATTCTGGGAACATCAGAAGGTGGGGGGAAATTAACCATATTTTGGTAATCCAACCAGTTGAACAGATGCGTTGGTACTTAATGAATATGATGTCAGTTTGGTCGTCATCTGAGACATTATCAATGATAGGATGACAAACTGTACAGTGGAAAGTCTACACATTATAGTTCAGATTCACATGGAATTGTTGTGCAATTTAAATGTTTGAATATGAAATTATTTGTGAGGGGATGAAATGTGATTTCAGCTTCTAAAATGTGAGAATTGGGTTTTCATGAGTGAATTAGGCCCGACTCACATGAAGAGACATTGGTTATAAACTATAAAACACGCCCTCCTCTCCCTTCCTATATAAAGCCTTGACGACAATATAACTCGCTGTTCCGGGTACATTAGGATGACGATCCGATGTCAGAAGGAATCAGATAATAACTACAGAACGAAGCCAACCTCAGCGTGAGCTTTGGTTGCGAATTGTATGAACTTTGAAATCTTATTCACTACAGAAGTGATACCTCCTAGCCGTTGAGTTAGCAACAGCAGCTGCAAACGTGGGCTAGGAAAGAACAGACAGTGTATCCTGTCTACCACACAACGACGTTACTACAACGTATTCAATTTACCACCAGAGACATTCTTCCGAGGACAGGAAGAGCTCTGTTGGCCAACACGACCAGCATCTACGACCAACCTACCGAAGCGCAGCTCAGAGTAAATATTTATTGCATTTTCCTTTTCCAAATGGGCGGTAATTTAGAATGCATAAGATTCTGTATTTACGATAGAGTAGCTGCCTACGGCCCGATAGAGACATCGCTTCTCCCTTTGTTCTTCAGTCTTCCTGCTCTTTCAATCAAACCCAGCTCCCTTTTATTTGGGAAACCAGCTGTCATATCTGTTCTGTCCGCTAGGTACGTTTTCCTTTATGACATCATTTGTAATCATGGTATGATTCATTGTGTGTATATATATAATTCTGTGTGATTAGTTAGATATTTAGTAAATAAATACTTGAACCCAATTTTGTATTGCTTTTTCAACTTGTTAGCCAGTGTCTGTGAAGATATCTGAAAGTTGTAAATTCTTGGTTGAGACTGAAATGAAGTGACGATTAATATTGACTGCTATTGATGTCAAATATTCAGAAGATAACTGCAATATAAATATTATTTCATGGTAACCCAACTTTCTAGTTAATTATTAACATGATTAGCTCAATTAGGTAATATTAATTACAGAGAAAGAATTGTATAGAATAGCATGTCATATCCCTTAATCCAGAAAAGTCAAAGACACGAAAGTATAAACATATGAGATGAGTAATGTAGTGTATGTAAACATTATATTAAGTGACATTGTTTAAAGTGGCTAGTGATACATTTTTTTCATCATTTATTCCATTATTAAAGTGCCTGTAGTTGAGTCAGTATGTTGGTAGCAGCCACTCAATGTTAGTGGTGGCTGTTTAACAGTCTGATGCCCTTGAGATAGAAGCTGTTCTTCAGTCTCTCGGTCCCTGCTTTGATGCACCTATACGAACCTCACCTTCTGGAGGATACCGGGGTGAACAGGCAGTTGTTCGGGTGGTTGTTGTCCTTGATGTTCTTTATGATCTTCCTGTGACATCGGATGGTGTAGGTGTCCTGGAGGGCAGGTAGTTTGCCCCCGGTGATGCATTGTGCAGACCTCACTACCCTCTGGAGAGCTTTACGGTTGTGGGCGGAGCAGTTGCAGTACCAGGCGGTGATACAGCCCGACAGGATGCTCTCGATTGTGCATCTAAAAGTTTGTGAGTGCTTTTGGTGACAAGCCAAATTTCTTCAGCCTCCTGAGGTTGAAGAGGTGCTGCTGCGCTTTCTTCACCACGCTGTCTGTGTGGGTGGACCAAATCAGTTTGTCCGTGATGTGTACGCCAAGGAACTTAAAACTTACTACCCTCTCCACTACAGTCCCGTCGATGTGGATAGGGGGGTGCTCCCTCTGCTGTTTCCTGAACTCCACAATTATCTACCACACTCCGAGGGACCTCACTTCCTCCCTATAGGCCGTCATTGTTGGTAATAAAGCCTACCACTGTAGTGTCGTCTGCAAACTTGATGATTGAGTTGGAGGCGTGCATGGCCATGCAGTCGTGGGTGAACAGGGAGTACAGGAGAGGGCTCAGAACACACCCTTGAGGGGCCCCAGTGTTGAGGATCAGCAGGGTGGTTGTGTTGTTCCCTACCCTCACCACTTGGGGGCGGCCCGTCAGGAAGTCCAGTACCCAGTTGCACAGGGCGGGGTCTAGACCCAGGGTCTCGAGCTTGATGATGAGTTTGGAGGGTGCTATGATGTTAAATGCTGAGCTGTAGTCGATGAACAGCATTCTCACATAAGTATTCCTCTTGTCCAGATGGGTTACGGCAGTGTGGTTGCGATTGCATTGTCTGTGGACCTATTTGGGCGGTATGCAAAATGGAGTGGGTCTAAGGTGTCAGGTAGGGTGGAGGTGATATGGTCCTTGACTAGTCTCTCAAAGCACTTCATGATGACGGAAGTGAGTTCTACGGGGCGGTAGTAATTTAGCTCAGTTACCTTAACTTTCTTGATAACAGGAACAATGGTGGCCCTCTTGAAGCATGTGGGAACAGCAGACTGGGATAAGGCTTGATTGAATATGTCCTTAAAGACACCAGCTAGCTGGTCTGCGCATTATCTGAGGACACGGCTAGGGATGCCGTCTGGGCCTGCAGCCTTGCGAGGGTTAACACGCTTAAATGTTTTACTCACATCGGCTGCAGTTTTTGGTAGAGGACCGTGTCAGTGGCACTGTATTGTCCTCAAAGTGAGCAAATAAGTTGTTTTGTCTGTCTGGGAGCAAGACATCCTGGTCTGCAAGGGGGCTGGTTTTCTTTTTGTAATCCGTGATTGACTGTAGACCCTGCCACATACCTCGTGTCTGAGCCGTTGAATTGAGATTCTACTTTGTCTCTATACTAACGCTTAGCTTGTTTGATTGCCTTGCGGAGGGAATAGCTACACTGTTTGTATTCGGTCATGTTTCCGGTCACCTTGCCCTGATTAAAAGCAGTGGTTCTCGCGTTCAGTTTCACGCGAATGCTGCCATCAATCCACGGTTTCTGGTTTGGGAATGTTTTAATCGTTGCTATGGGAACTCGCACACCGAATCAGCGTATTCGTCAATGTTGTTGTCTGACGCAATGCGAAACATATCCCAGTCCACGTGATGGAAGCAGTCTTGGAGTGTGGAATCAGATTGGTCGGACCAGCGTTGGACAGACCTCAGCATGGGAGCTTCTTGTTTTAGTTTCTGTCTGTAGGCAGGGATCAACAAAATGGAGTCGTGGTCAGCTTTCCGAAAGGAGGGCGGGCAGGGCCTTATATGCGTCGCGGAAGTTAGAATAGCAATGATCCAAGGTTTTACCAGCCCTGGTTGCGCAATCGATATGCTGATACAATTTAGGGAGTCTTGTTTTCAGATTAGCCTTGTTATAATCCCCAGCTACAATGAATGCAGCCTCAGGATGTATGGATTCCAGTTTGCAAAGAGTCAAATAAAGTTAGTTCAGAGCCATCGATGTGTCTGCTTGGGGGGGAATATATACGGCTGTGATTATAATCGAAGACAATTCCCTTGGTAGATAATGCGGTCGACATTTGATTGTGAGGAATTCTAAATCAGGTGAACAGAAGGACTTGAGTTCCTGTATGTTTTTGTGACAACACCACATCTCGTTAGCCATAAGGCATACGCCCCCGCCCCTCTTCTTACCAGAAAGATGTTTGTTTCTGTCGGCGCGATGGGTGGAGAAACCAGCTGGCTGCACCGACTACGATAGCGTCTTTCCAGTGAGCCATGTTTCCGTGAAGCAAAGAACGTTAGTCTCTGATGTGCCTCTGGAATGGTACCCTTGATCGGATTTCATCAACCTTGTTGTCAAGAGACTGGACATTGGCGAGAAGTATACTAGGGAGTTGTGCACAATGTGCCCGTCTCCAGAGTCTGACCAGAAGACCGCTTCGTTTCCCTCTTTTACGAAGTCGTTTTTTGGGTCGCCGGCTGGGATCCATTCCGTTGTCCTGGGTGAAAGGCAGAACACAGGATCCGCTTTGCTAAAGTCATATTCTTGGTCGTACTGATGGTGAGTTGACGCTGCTCTTATATTCAGTAGTTCTTCTCGACTGTATGTAATGAAACCTAAGATGACCTGGGGTACTAATGTAAGAAATAACAGACATTTACATTTACATTTAAGTCATTTAGCAGACGCTCTTATCCAGAGCGACTTACAAATTGGTGAATTCACCTGACATCAGTGGAACAGCCACTTTACAATAGTGCATCTAAATCATAAGGGGGGGGCTGAGAAGGATTGCTTTATCCTATCCTAGGTATTCCTTGAAGAGGTGGGGTTTCAGGTGTCTCCGGAAGGTGGTGATTGACTCCGCTGTCCTGGCGTCGTGAGGGAGTTTGTTCCACCATTGGGGGGCCAGAGCAGCGAACAGTTTTGACTGGGCTGAGCGGGAACTGTACTTCCTCAGTGGTAGGGAGGCGAGCAGGCCAGAGGTGGATGAACGCAGTGCCCTTGTTTGGGTGTAGGGCCAGATCAGAGCCTGGAGGTACTGCGGTGCCGTTCCCCTCACAGCTCCGTAGGCAAGCACCATGGTCTTGTAGCGGATGCGAGCTTCAACTGGAAGCCAGTGGAGAGAGCGGAGGAGCGGGGTGACGTGAGAGAACTTGGGAAGGTTGAACACCAGACGGGCTGCGGCGTTCTGGATGAGTTGTAGGGGTTTAATGGCACAGGCAGGGAGCCCAGCCAACAGCGAGTTGCAGTAATCCAGACGGGAGATGACAAGTGCCTGGATTAGGACCTGCGCCGCTTCCTGTGTGAGGCAGGGCAGACAGATTATTTCACTTATAATTCAGTCAGGAAGTTAAAGCTTGGTCGCAAATGGGTCTTCCAAATGGACAATGACCCCAAACATATTTCCAAAGTTCTAGGAAAATAGCTTAAGGACAACAAAGTCAAGGTATCGGAGTGGCCATCAAATAGCCCTGACCTCAATCCTATGGAATATTTGTGGGCAGAACTGAAAAGCTTGTGCGAGCAAGGAGGCCTACAAACCTGACTCAGTTACACCAGTTCTGTCAGGAGGAATGGGCCTAAATTCACCCAACATATTGTGTGAAGCTTGTGGAAGGGCGACCTGAAACATTTGACCCAAGTTAAACAATTTAAAGGCAATGCTACCAAATATTAATTGAGTGTATATAAACTTCTGACTCACTGGGAATGTGATGAAATAAATAAAAGCTTAAATAAATCATTCTCTATACTATTATTCTGATCCTAACTGACCAAAGACAGGGAATTTTTACTTAGATTAAATGTCAGTAATTGTGAAAAACTGAGTTTAAAATGTAGTTGGCTAAGGTGTATGTAAACTTCCAACTTCAGCTGTATGTCCTCAATGTTTGTAGTTCATGACATTGTTAGGGTTTAATTGGGAATAATAAGGAACTGTAAAGGGTGCACCTGGTCCCATTCTGACACACTGGTGTGTGTGTGTTGTCTTGTCGTCCTGACTTCCTCCATCCCTCCATCCCAAGCTCCCAGGCCATACTGGTGGTGGCGGCTCAACACCCTAAAAATACACATTATGTCGGTGTTTCCTTTATTTTGGCAGTTACCTATAGATATTGATACATTTAAAAGAAAATCTAAGTAAATTAACCCAAGTCTAATTATTCATAAGATGAGGTACATTTAGAATTTGGTAATGTCATTGAATGAGTGCTCGAGAGTCTGGGTTTGTTGTGCTGCTGTGACTAAGTATGTGGCTATCTGGGTGTTTGTGTTACAAGGGCTTTCAAGCTCTCCTTCCGTCAGGGTGTTTGTCACATTGTCATTGGGCCATCAGAAGCACAGCCAGTCATTGATCAATCACAAAATGGCTAAGTTCTGTAGCGAAGCCCCTCAAAGACAGAATGGGCTACCCTGTCTCTTTCACACAAATGCATGCAAAACACTTCTATTTCCAATCTGTTTCCAACTCCCTTGAAACGAAATGAAATGCAAATGTATGCATGAGAATTGCAACTTTACGGAAGGGAACCGGAATGGAACTGCCTGTAGCATCAAGAGGAATATATGTACACTACCGGTCAAAAGCTCCAGGCCTCCAGGCTGTGTAAGGGCTATTTGACCAAGAAGGAGAGTGATTGAGAGCTGTCTCAGGTGACCTGGGTCCTCATTTATAAAACGGACTTATGATCAATTTTGATCTTAAGTATGACTTACGCAGAAAACCACGTATAAGTAGTTATTTATAAAAACCTTACTTTGACGTGGAAATGATATTATCTCTACGCCAAGTCTGGACTTGACGTAAGGGGCTTTCCTGCTGGTTATGTATGGGTATTGCAGTTTGGGACGCATATGCATCCAAGCCTGTGGTTAACTTTGCATCAGCTTTATGAACAATTTGTTAGGAATGATCAATTAAAGGTGTGAGGAATTAATTGCCAGATGCAAGGTGTTTTGAAATAAAAACAGGATGCGATGTTCTGTAAATAGTGTGTCAAATTAGAAAAAAGTAAACATGGCTATTCTTGCGTTTTTGGAAGACATTGAAAACTCTCCCTTCTAAAAGCAGGGTTTTCAGAGACCGGAATGACTGAGCATTATGATCCATGGATTATAAATCGCTATCGTCTCCCAAGAAATGTTCTGTTAGATTTGTGTAAGGATTTAGCCCCTAATCTAGAAAGGAAGACTCTGTAATCATGCCATACCCCTATCTGTCCAAGTACTGTCCACTCTGGGATTCCTCGCTACTGGGACATTCCAGAGGGAAATGAGTGACAGGTCGGGTATATCACAGCCATCATTCAGCCGCATCCTGCCACAAGTGATCGAGGCGATTCTACATGTATTGTCCATGAGATATTCATTTCCCAGGAGTCATAGGTGCAGTTGACTGCACACATATTGCCTTACCCGCACCATCTGTAGATGAACATGTATATGTTAACAGAAAGAATTTCCATTCATTGAATGTTCAGATTATCTGCGATGCCCGTATGCAACTACTCAATGTATGTTCCTAGTGGCCAGGGTCTACGTACGACTCATTCATTCTGCGCCACAGCAGAGTAGGCCTGCGTCTAGAAGCTGGTGAAAGTGGCGGTGTATGGCTTCTCCGTGAGTTCTTTTTTTTCCCAGTGTATAATTATCACATTATAGGTAAGACCCAAATGCAGACTGGACGGGGGTAGAGACAAGGACAGGTGAAACAGATCAGGGCATGACAATAATAGCCTATTAACCGTGCAAAATAATGTAACACAACGGTTTTACCCTATTAGGTGACCGGGGCTATCCACTGAAAGTATGGCTTCTCACTCCTTTTGCCGATCCCTGAACAGCAGAAGAAATGTGCTACAATTTGGTGCAAGGCAGAACAAGGTCGGTGGTGGAGCGCACCATCGGACTGCTGAAGGGCAGGTGGCGTACACATCACATACACATCACAGACAAACTAATGTGGTCCACCCACACAGACAGCATCGTGAAGAAGGCGCAGCAGCGCCTCTTCAACCTCAGGAGGCAGAAGAAATTAGGCTTGTCACCAAAAGCACTCAAACTTCTACAGATGCACAATCGGGAGCATCCTGGCGGGCTGTATCACCGCCTGGTACGGCAACTGCTCCGCCCACAACCGTAAGGCTCTCCAGAGGGTAGTGAGGTCTGCACAACGCATCACCGGGGGCAAACTACCTGCCCTCCAGGACACATACATGTTACAGGAAGGCCATAAAGATCATCAAGGAGAACAACCACCCGAGCCACTGCCTGTTCACCCCGCTATCATCCAGAAGGCGAGGTCAGTACAGGTGCATCAAAGCTGGGACCGAGAGACTGAAAAACAGCTTCTATCTCAAGGCCATCAGATTGTTAAACAGCCACCACTAACATTGAGTGGCTGCTGCCAACACACTGACTCAACTCCAGCCACTTTAATAATGAGAATTGATGGGAAATGTATCACTCGCCACTTTAAACAATGCTACCTAATATAATGTTTACATACCCTACATTATTCATCTCATATGTATACGTATATACTGTACTCTATTTACATTACATTACATTTAAGTCATTTAGCACACGCTCTTATCCAGAGCGACTTACAAATTGGTGAATTCACCTTCTGACATCCAGTGGAACAGCCACTTGACAATAGTGCATCTAAATCATTTAAGGGGGGTGAGAAGGATTACTTATCCTATCCTAGGTATTCCTTGAAGAGGTGGGGTTTCAGGTGTCTCCGGAAGGTGGTGATTGACTCCGCTGTCCTGGCGTCGTGAGGGAGTTTGTTCCACCATTGGGGGGCCAGAGCAGCGAACAGTTTTGACTGGGCTGAGCGGGAACTGTACTTCCTCAGTGGTAGGGAGGCGAGCAGGCCAGAGGTGGATGAACGCAGTGCCCTTGTTTGGGTGTAGGGCCTGATCAGAGCCTGGAGGTACTGCGGTGCCGTTCCCCTCACAGCTCCGTAGGCAAGCACCATGGTCTTGTAGCGGATGCGAGCTTCAACTGGAAGCCAGTGGAGAGAGCGGAGGAGCGGGGTGACGTGAGAGAACTTGGGAAGGTTGAACACCAGACGGGCTGCGGCGTTCTGGATGAGTTGTAGGGGTTTAATGGCACAGGCAGGGAGCCCAGCCAACAGCGAGTTGCAGTAATCTATAGCATCTTTATGTAATACATGTATCACTAGCCACTTTAACTATGCCACTTTGTTTACATACTCATATGTATATACTGTACTCGATACCATCTACTGCATCTTGCCTATGCAGCTCTGCACCATCACTCATTCATATATCTTTATGTACATATTCTTTATCCCCCTACACTTGTGTGTATAGTAGTTTTGGAATTGTTAGTCAGATTACTTGTTGGTCATTACTGCATTGTCGGAACTAGAAGCACAAGCATTTTGCTACACTCGCATTAACATCTGCTAACCATGTGTATGTGACAAATAAGATGTCCTAACCGACTTGCCAAATTTTAGTTTGTTAACAAGAAATTTGTGGAGAGGTTGAAAAACGAGTTAATGACTCCAACCTAAGTTTATTTAAACTTCCGACTTCAACTGTAAGGGTCTTCTCTCCCAAGAAAATGATATTTATGAAGGCACAACAGTGATGACGAGAGAAGAACGCCAACCCCTTTGGGTGAATTTGCCCTTACATTATTTGCTCTTTAAATGTATTTAGTAATGGCAGTGTTATTAGTGCTTAATGTATGCTGAGCAGTATGTCCTAAGTGTGATGGTATCTCAAATGACATTTTTGTTAAATTCTGCTATGTATAATTAGTATAATTTGAACAACCATCTAACTCAAGGCTTACATTTTTATTACAGTTTATATTCATTATATATATTTTTTTCTCCTCAGAAAGGATTAAGCATCTCTGGTTCAATTAATATTCTGTAGAGGTCCCCAAAAAGAGTAGTACTGTGGCATTTGAAATTGCCTTCACTTCCTAAGTGTGTCCTCATTAAATGTACATACAATCTCATTCCCACCATTGATTTCCCTATTATCACTTACATGGAAATCACATCTGCACTCTGCTGTGGTTTCTGTTCTGTTTTTGCAGGCCTTCTTATGTTCTATAATTTGAGAGGGGACTTTTAAATTATTGCAGTCAGACTATCGCAATGGTATGCTACATTTGATAATGCATGTAAAAAATAATGTATTTTTTATTTATTTTACTCGGCAAGTCAGTTAACTGCCTGTTCAGGGGCAGAACGACAGATTTGTACCTTGTCAGCTCGGGGATTTCAACTTGCAACCTTCCGGTTACTCGTCCAACGCTCTAACCACTAGAATACCCTGCCGCCCCAAGATTTAGCCCCGAAAATTAATGACAGAGTGCCTAGCAATTTATTGTACATAGCTAAAACATAGGTATTCCTACATTCTACCTTGCTGTAAAAACATTACCTTCAGTCCATTTACCTAAATACCTATGTTACACAAACACAGATATACAAATATGGAGGTGGTATTTATCGCATAACAAAATAACATTTGAGACAAAAAGCACCAGAATCCTGCTTCGCCGCAGTGTCTAATCTGCTAATACAACACTGTAGGTTATCGGCCTCTGATCTCAGGTGATTGGGGGCCGGTCCAGCCACACCGTAAACGCTGCACCATTTGTTGCCCTAATTAACAATTCATTGGGCACTAATGATGAGTTCTGAACCTCATGTCCTGCTCCTTCTCCCCTAGTGTAGTAATTCAGCTCAGAGTGATGGGGCTGCCCTGGAAGGATATAGCAGGGAGGAGTGGAGGAGAAATGGTGGAGTTGGCCAGGCTCCAGACCAAACACCAGCCTCAGTACTGAAAACAAGATGCAGAGTAAGGTCGGTCCCAGCACAGAGCCGGGGGGGGGCTCTCCTCTGGCCCAGATAAAAACACAAGCCACTATCCTCAGCCTGTTATCTACTGTACTTTTTTACAGCCTCTCCCCTCTGGGAGGACTGTGGACTGGAGCTAGTGGAGCTTTCCCCCAGCGGCACACACACACACGTCCACAGTTCCCAAACGCTGTTCCTGACATTATTCTCCCGACAGTAGGTACTGTACTTCCCAAGGTGTGCTGGCTGGGAGAGCATCTGTCCCCTGCGCAGCACAGAGGTATTACCTATCGCCTGAGATGGCAAAAACCCCAAAGAAACCCCTGGCATAGAAATTTCACACAGACAGTACAATGTCAACTTATTTATATTGCCCAGGCAACCTGTCACCGGAGGCCAGGCTGCACTGGATGTGCATGGCTGAATATACGTGGGACAGGTTGCTGGTTCATGCAATGCTACAACAATGACAGATCACACAATGACGGATGGGAAAAGACACAAAGGTCAGCACTGCTTCATTTAGAAGAGACTGCCATCCATTACATCATCTTTGCTTAGGGAGATACAGACAGATACAATTGACCTTATACAAGGTGTACAAAACACAACAAACAAACAAACTCGCAGCAGGTCAGATATCTGTGTTCGAGGCTGTCGCTAAGCACTAACGTGAAGAGCTTGTGCCGTCCTCATTCTGTTGAACACACTGGCTGGCTGACCGCTAGGGGACACAGCCGTTCCCCTCTCCTGACTTTAAGTGAAAAATGGATCCCATGTGGGCGTGAGTGACACATGCATTTATCTTGTCCTTGTTTGCAGATCAGCACACACATCTCCCTGAGAACCTGCTCACTGTTCCTCACACAGACACACGCATAAACACACAGAGGCACACACAAACGCATGTACGTACGCCGGGACATACGAACACACACACACCCGTTGATGTCACAGTGGAGTGACACTGGGGGACTGGTCTGTCCGTATTCTGCTCAGACACGCATCACACTTTAATCAGCAAAGGGAGGGATGCAGTATATTGAAATGTGGGAACAAAATAATGAAGACTGAGGTCCGTTATGCAGTATAACATTACCACTGAGTGAGTAAGAAGGCACAGCACTTCCAATTACATTCCAGTAGTGACAGAGAGACAGAGCCTAAAAGTAAGAAAACCCAGATGGTGATGTAGCTGACCCTGGATAACATGGTGTTCCTACATAGAGACAAACAAAGACAATGCCTCCAGAACCCATGAGGCATTGTTAGATCTGGGTTCATGAACAGGCTCAGGGCAGAAAACTGACACACAAGGAGCAGTCTGGATGTCACAAAGTAGCATTGTACAACACTGTACAGAGGAACTCTGTCTCTTCATCTTTCTCTTTGCCTCATGTCTAATTCCCTATTATGTAATACAATCAAGATAGGAAAATGCTTGAGAAACAGGAACCAAGGAAGAAGACATCCCGACAACACACGTGTATGCTTGAATCCCTGTTGATAAGTAAATGGTCTTATCCTCTCAACTGCCACAGGAGAAGCGTGGCCAAGCACGTGTATTGGCAGAGTCAAGACAATAGTCAGTCACCAACAAGCATTGGCAAAAAGGTGCCCGTCTCTCTCATGAGGGAAATGTATATTTATGGAAGTAGTAATAGTTTAACGGGCCAGTGGCTTTGTGATGACTGAGAGTCAGGTTCAAGCAGGCTTACAGTAACAGGATTGAGGGAGTTTGCCATCTGAAGAAGGGAGAGTAAAGTGGATTACTATGCAAATTATTTGTGATCTGTTTTACTCTATAGGTTTATACCCAGTGTGTGGCCTGTCGTGTCTCACATTTGACTCCTGATGTACCGTTGCCACTGTTGTGCAACACACAGCACCGGCACAGGATGTTGCCCTTGCATGTGCTCACTAATGGTTACTGTTTTGTTGTCCAAACACCAGGGCTGGGATTCAATCTAATCCATCTTTGGTTGACAATACAGTATTTAAAAGGTAATTTCATATTGAGCCAACATCTGCAGCGTTTGCCTTGAATGTAATATTGCCTTTAAACGCTGCATTGACAACAGCGTTATAATGATTGACTCGCGGCCTCGATAGGCTGACCTTATATATACACACACACACACACCACTTTGCCGGTGGAGGAAAGAGGACCATCCTCAGTGAATAAAAACAATTTAAAATAGTGAAACAGTTATCCAAAAAAAGTTATCCTTTTTAGATAAAACTATACAAAATATATTCACGTCACCAAATAATTGATTAAAAACACACTTTTTCAATGGTCTACAGTAACCTCAACAGTACTCTATAGGGTAACACCATGGTGTAGCCAATGGACAGCTCGTTTCCGTCCTCCTCTGAGTATATTGACCTCATTACAAAACCTAGGAGGCCCATGGTTCTCACCTCCTTCATAGACTTACACAGTAATTATGACAACTTCCGAGGGTGCCCTCCAACCTATGAGAGCTCTTGCAGCATGAACTGACATGTCCACCCAATCAAAGGATCAGAGAATAAATCTAGTACTGAAAGCATAAGATAGTTAGCTAGCTCTGCAGTGTATAAAATGTGGTGAGAAGTTGACTCTATGTGACAGATAGACAATAGTTGAACAGTTTTGAACAAATTAATTTATTCAAAAATGAAAGAAAAGCAAGAGGGAGAGCTAGCTATATTGCCATATTTTTTTTTAAACATTCACTTAAAATATACATTATGTAGAAATCGCTCCACCATTTCATTCTTGATCAAATTAATAGTTTGCTTAATTTCAGTTTGTGACAAAACAAGCAAGTATAGTGTAAAGAATCATTGTACCATCTAAACCGCTGTGAAATATATTTTCATAACCAAAAATGTTGCCTTTTCAGCTGGCGTACAAAACCAAAAGTAAAAGACGCAAACACTAAACATAAGAATGGGAAGCATATACATTGTGCACATAACAGATCTACAGCTTCTTAGACTTGCTATCAATGATAATGACAGATCTATGTGAATTTGGTCAGGTCACCCAAATGCAAATGCAGCTAGCTAGTTCAGCCTACTCAAACAGCCTGCTTAAACAGAGAGGGATGCTATGTTAGCTAGCCAACACTGCAACTCGCCCAAGTTAAAGTAAGCATTTGGTTTTATTAATTTATTGCCACTGGGGCCCACTGATGTAATTACTAGACTGCTTGCTGAACACTGTACTGCATGATTGTAGCGGGCTTACTAACTCATTTGTTTTAGTAGCTATGTTGACTGTGTGTAGTGGTTAGCAGTTATGGTATGAAGTTTGAGGTAGCGTCAGGTAGCCTAGAAGGTTAAGGGCGTAAGGCCAGTAACCGAAAGGTTGCTGGTTTGAATCGCAGAGCCAACTAGGTGAAACATCTGCCGATGTGCCTTTGAGCAAGGCACTTAACACTAATTGCTCCTGTAAGTCACTCTGCATAAGAGTGTCTACTAAATAGTAAAATAAAAAATGTTTGGCTTGGAAAGGTTTTTTCGCCTGGTCACAGATAAGCGCGTTGCGTAGATGCAAGAAGGAATTATACAATGAGCAAAGAGATCATGCTGTTTGCATGTGGCTGCTATGAAAGTGAACTGTGTTTGGGGGTGATCAGGGATGTATTCATTCTGCCAATTCTGTTTAAACGTTTCTTAAACAGAAGTAAAAGGAACTAAACAGGGATGAACATACCTGAATTTGTCCAATATGAGAATATGATATCCTTGGTCATCCCTTCCACTGTGGCAGGATAGATAATTAGTGCTAGAGCCAACGTCTAGGTGGACCCACTCTCTCTCACAGGGACTGGGAGACTGCTGGGGGCAAAAGCCCCGGCAAAAGGCTGAGGGGGAAAAGATGTCCACACTGATGAAGATAATCAGCTATTACTGCTTCTGGGCCTCACTGAGAAAATACGGCTCCGTTTTTCTTTTCTTTTTTCCCCCTCCTCTCTGCAGTCTTGTGGCATTGCATCGGGGTGCTCCATGACGTGATGTCTCATCAAGTGCATTTAAGTGTCTGTTTTGACTATGCAGAGAGGCGTATTAAAAGTGTGTCACTGAGCCCTGTGTTGGGACAGATCACAATAACATGTTTAATGCATGTCGATTCAGCGTATTCAGGCTAGATAATGGGGCATAAACCGAGGCAGCTACTGAGGGAAACCCAATCACATGGAAGCAGCCTGAAGATATCACAGTCAGTGTGTCGTGTCGAAAAAGGCTAACAAACTTGCACTGATTCGAGCAAAAGCATAACATTTTCACCTGAGCAATTCCACGGAAAACAGTAACTCAAAGTATCAAGGATGGTTGGCTATTACAATACACATAGAATGAGCATACCGTTTTGGGTACAACCAAAATAAATAATTCTATAACTGTATGGCTGGGTGGGTATAGCATAGTGCTTGCAATGTCAGGATTGTGGGTTTGATTCCTGGGGCCACCCATATGAAAAAATGGATGCAAGAATGACTAATTCGCTTTGGATAAAAGCATCTGCTAAATGGCATATACAGTGGGGCAAAAAAGTATTTAGTCAGCCACCAATTTGTGCAAGTTCTCCCACTTGTAATTTTCATCATAGGTACACTTCAACTATGACAGACAAAATTAGAAGAAAAAAAATGTTTAAAAAAAAATCACATTGTAGGATTTTTAAAGATTTTATTTACAAATTAAGTATTTGGTCACCTACAAAAAAAAGCAAGATTTCTGTCTCTCACAGACCGGTAACTTCTTTAAGAGGCTCCTCTGTCCTCCACTTCTTACCTGTATTAATGGCACCTGTTTGAACTTCAGTATAAAAGACATGTCCACAACCTCAAACAGTCACAATCCAAACTTCACTATGGCCAAGACCAAAGCGCTGTCAAAGTACACCAGAAACAAAATTGTAGACCTGCACCAGGCTGGGAAGACTGAATCTGCAATAGGTAAGCAGCTTGGTTTGAAGAAAGCAACTGTGGGAGCAATTATTAGGATATGGAAGACAAGACCACTGATAATCTCCCTCGATCTGGGGCTCCACGCAAAATCTCACCCGTGGGGTCAAAATGATCACAAGAACGGTGAGCAAAAATCCCAGAACCACACAGGGGGACCGAGTGAATGACCTGCAGAGAGCTGGGACCAAAGTAACAAAGCCTACCATCAGTAACACACTACGCCGCCAGGGACTCAAATCCTGCAGTGCCAGACATGTCCCCCTGCTTAAGCCAGTACATGTCCAGGCCCGTCTGAAGTTTGCTAGAGAGCATTTGGATGATCCAGAAGAAGATTGGGAGAATGTCATATGGTCAGATGAAACCAAAATATAACTTTTTGGTAAAAACTCAATTCGTGTTTGGAGGACAAAGAATGCTGAGTTGCATCCAAAGGGACCAGGACGACTGATCCGTGTAAAGGAAAGAATGAATGGGACCATGTATCGTGAGATTGAGTGATAACCTCATTCCATCAGCAAGGGCATTGAAGATGAAACGTGGCTGGGTCTTTCAGCATGACAATGATCCCAAACACACTGCACGGACAACGAAGGAGTGGCTTCGTAAGAAGCATTTCAAGGTCCTGTAGTGGCCTAGCCAGTCTCCAGATCTCAAGCCCATAGAAAATCTTTGCAGGGAGTTGAAAGTCCGTGTTGCCCGGCAAAAGACCCAAAACATCACTGCTCTGGAGGAGATCTGCATGGAGGAATGGGCCAAAATACCAGCAACAGTGTGTGAAAACCTTGTCAAATGTTTTCTGTAAGTCTTTACCTCTGTCATTGCCAACAAAGGGTATATAACAAAGTATTGAGTTAAACTTTTGACCAAATACTTATTTTCCACCATAATTTGCAAATAAATTCATTTAAAATCCTACAATGTGATTTTCTGGATTTTTTTCCCTCAATTTGTCTGTCATAGTTGAAGTGTACCTATGATGAAAATTACAGGCCTCGCATCTAAGTGGGAGAACTTGCACAATTGGTGGCTGACTAAATACTTTTTTGCCCCACTGTATTATTATTATATTATTACAGTAAAGGTACACAGTACTTTAAATAATTTTCTCCACGGCAACAATTAAGCTGTGCTTCCAGTAAATATATTTAATATCCTACAACCTAGAGGATGAGCTTCAACCCCAGCAGTCAGAAAGCTCACTGATGTTTTAACTTGGCATAATGGAAGGTCAGCTTGAGAATGATTCTCCCTCGTTGGCCCAAAGATACTGTGACATGGGTGTCTGAGGAATTGGGTGGGTGGGCGTGTCAGCTCCCAGGCTGCTTAAACAGCACAGTGTGATTACCCTGTCAGTCTGGCAGTATTAAGGCCATCACTCCAATCCCCCACACATCCATCACGGGCCTGGGCCTAGATTTACGACACTAGCCACAGCCTGGTAGGGAAATGCTCGGGTTCAAGCCAGCGACGGACCCCTACGGTGGCTGATTTATGGCTCTTGGTGTTATTTGGCCTAAGATTCATGCTCCCTTCCCTGGGACTCTTCAATACCTGGGCCTGATGAAAATCTGCAATCAATAAGCAAATAGCAACTGAAAGAGCGAGGCTGGGTCTTAAATTTATTGATGTGCGGTCGGTAAGTTGTGCAGTGTGGAGGTCTTGGTCTCGGTGTTCTATTAATCCTCGTGCTGGACACAGGCCTCGTCAGAGTTGCAGACTGACCGACCGTGGTATAGCAGCTCCACCACCCAATAACAACTAATCCTGCACTAAATTTAACACCTCTATGGCATGATCAGTTGTCAATCATTCTGAAATCTCATCAATGCCTCAAAGTCCCACCACCACATCTTAAAAATTATTTTAAAAACAGCACCGATGTAGCAACGTGTGAGATTGGTCTGAGGTAAATGTTTGCCACATACGCAGTATATTACCTCGTACCCCTGCACATCAACTCTGGTACTGGTACCCCGTGTACATAGCCAAGTTATCGTTAAGCATTTTACTGTTAAGTCTATACCTGTTGTTTATGAAGCATGTGACAAATACAATTTGATATAAAATATAAAGGAGTGCAGACAGTAAAGGTATGTGTCAAAGGTCATAAACACACATCCAGTTGGCCTTTTAAACGGCCGACTTAAATCATGTTTGTAAGTAATGAAGCCTACAGTACCTGGGGAGCGCCACAGCCTATAGTATACCCACAGGATAATGAAACATGCAGGGAAAGCAGGCCTGACTAGCCTATAGAAGCATTGAATATCAAACAGATCACAATCCCCCTTTTGATTAAATCAACCAATTTCTCCCAGCAGACAGCTGTTGGAATCATGGTTTCCTAAATCATGTGGTGTAAAAGATTCATTTCCATGCTCTGCCCTGCTCCATCACCAGAAACCACTATCTACTCACAAAGGGAAAGGAGGGAGATGCACCAATGCTGGTATGCTGTGTTACAGTGAATGACTGAAGCCCCCCCCCCCCCCCCCCACACACACACTTATGTAAACACACACAGACATGTGCACACCGCTAGTGTAGCCACCACCTTCCCCTCCTTTACCTTAGCTGTTTTGATGTGACATATTGGTTTGAGCCTCTACATCTGAGCCCTGGCACAGACTCATTTTCCCACTGCAGAGGGGATTCTGTTTTGTTTATCCAGTCGCAGCGGAACAATCCCCCAATCCATATTTTTCAAATTGCAAATTGGCAGACGATAAGGGTGGATTTGTATGCATCTAAACAGGCATTGTGTTACTGAAGCTGGGGGAATACCAGGCAGCGGTTTGCTTCCACACCTATTAAGTACCATCAATATATAACCATCTGAACATAGAGGCAAACATTTAAACAAAAACACTGCAGATCCACTGATTAATTCACAAACTGGCTGTGTGTGTGTGTGTGTGTGTGTGTCTTTAGACACGCTCTTATAAAGAGCTCTGACAATAAGACCAGAATACTGATTTGGATGAACTGAAAGCCTGTGAAAGCTTCAGAGCCCATATCATTCTATTGGTTGGGGGGGGGGGATTAAAAGTAAGCCAAACTGTGACAGGATTGTGCCTGAGAGTGTGACAGCCATGGGGAATTCATGCCCGCAATCACTTGTTACGTTGTTCATTAATTTGCTGCTGTTAGAAATACTCACATTAAACTTTTAGAAATGACTCACTCATGCACTTCCCTTGCTCCCTTCTGCGACAAGCAACAAGAGCTCTCTCAGGTACTTCCCTTCCCTGACACTGTAGAACTACACCAAGAAGTTAATGTGAATGTGATTAAGGTTCATCATGTTAGCCGCAGGATGGTTTCTATCAGATTTCAGATCATGCCTCAAAAGCACTGCAGCTAACTATCATATATTTTTTAAGACTGAGACATCTTTAGTTTTGGAGCTCTTCAAAGGAATAAGTAAATGGCTTTGTGAGGGATAATCTTTGTTCCTATGGAAGTGGAGGGGGTGATGCAGTGAGGATGAAAAGCATGGCCTACATGATGATACCCAAGACCTATATAAGGGCGGTATCTCTTTCCCCATTCTCTCTTCTGTCCTCCCTCTCTAGGCCTCATTTCCTACACCCTGGGGGCTTGTAGAAACTTCGGAAAGTGCACTCATCTCTTCCACTGAGTGCCTCCCAAACTCAGCTCATCCTTCAAGCATTGACACTTCTCCAAAAAGAGGAGGAGAAGAAAGAGGAGGAGAAGTGAGAAGAGAGTAGATGACTGTTCCCTCCACCTATGTAAGTGACTCACCTAGTTCCATGGGACAAGCTCCATGGGACCAGCGGAGGTGGAAGGATGAGAAGGTGATAAATAAGGCAGGATGTCATCCCTGGGACGGATGGAGGCAGAAGGAGGAGCAGGTGATAATTAAGGCAGGATGTCACCTCTGGGACGGATGGAGAAGGAAGGATGAGCAAGTGATAAATAAGGCAGGATGTCACCTCTGGGACGGATGGAGGCAGAAGGAGGAGCAGGTGATAAATAAGGCAGGATGTCACCCCTGGGACGGATGGAGGCAGAAGGACGAGCAGGTGATAAATAAGGCAGGATGTCACCTCTGGGACGGATGGATGCGGAAGGATGAGCAGGTGATAATTAAGGCAGGATGTCACCTCTGTGACGGATGGAGGCGGAAGGACGAGCAGGTGATAAATGCAGGATGTCACCTCTGGGACGGATGGAGGCAGAAGGACGAGCAGGTGATAATTAAGGCAGGATGTCACCTCTGGGACGGATGGAGGCAGAAGGACGAGCAGGTGATAAAGGCAGGATGTCACCTCTGGGACGGATGGAGGCAGAAGGACGAGCAGGTGATAAAGGCAGGATGTCACCTCTGGGACGGATGGAGGCAGAAGGACGAGCAGGTGATAAAGGCAGGATGTCACCTCTGGGACGGATGGAGAAGGAAGGATGAGCAGGTGATAATTAAGGCAGGATGTCACCTCTGTGACGGATGGAGGCGGAAGGACGAGCAGGTGATAAATAAGGCAGGATGTCACCTCTGGGACGGATGGATGCGGAAGGATGAGCAGGTGATAATTAAGGCAGGATGTCACCTCTGTGACGGATGGAGGCGGAAGGACGAGCAGGTGATAAATGCAGGATGTCACCTCTGGGACGGATGGAGGCAGAAGGACGAGCAGGTGATAATTAAGGCAGGATGTCACCTCTGGGACGGATGGAGGCAGAAGGACGAGCAGGTGATAAAGGCAGGATGTCACCTCTGGGACGGATGGAGGCAGAAGGACGAGCAGGTGATAAAGGCAGGATGTCAACTCTGGGACGGATGGAGGCGGAAGGACGAGCAGGTGATAAAGGCAGGATGTCAACTCTGGGACGGATGGAGGCAGAAGGACGAGCAGGTGATAAAGGCAGGATGTCACCTCTGGGATGGATGGAGAAGGAAGGATGAGCAGGTGATAAAGGCAGGATGTCACCTCTGGGACGGATGGAGGCAGAAGGATGAGCAGGTGATAAATAAGGCAGGATGTCACCTCTGGGACGGATGGAGAAGGAAGGATGAGCAGGTGATAAATAAGGCAGGATGTCAACTCTGGGACGGATGGAGAAGGAAGGATGAGCAGGTGATAAATAAGGCAGGATGTCACCTCTGGGACGGATGGAGGCGGAAGGATGAGCAGGTGATAATTAAGGCAGGATGTCACCCCTGGGACGGATGGAGGCGGAAGGATGAGCAGGTGATAATTATTGCAGGATGTCACCTCTGGGACGGATGGAGAAGGAAGGATGAGCAGGTGATAATTATTGCAGGATGTCACCTCTGGGACGGATGGAGAAGGAAGGATGAGAAGGTGATAAAGGCAGGATGTCACCTCTGGGACGGATGGAGGCGGAAGGACGAGCAGGTGATAATTAAGACAGGATGTCACCCCTGGGACGGATGGAGGCGGAAGGATGAGCAGGTGATAATTATTGCAGGATGTCACCTCTGGGACGGATGGAGAAGGAAGGATGAGCAGGTGATAAAGGCAGGATGTCACCCCTGGGACGGATGGAGGCGGAAGGATGAGCAGGTGATAATTATTGCAGGATGTCACCCCTGGGACGGATGGAGGCGGAAGGACGAGCAGGTGATAATTATTGCAGGATGTCACCTCTGGGACGGATGGAGGCAGAAGGACGAGCAGGTGATAAAGGCAGGATGTCACCTCTGGGACGGATGGAGGCGGAAGGATGAGCAGGTGATAATTAAGACAGGATGTCACCTCTGGGACGGATGGAGGCGGAAGGACGAGCAGGTGATAATTAAGACAGGATGTCACCCCTGGGACGGATGGAGGCAGAAGGATGAGCAGGTGATAATTAAGACAGGATGTCACCCCTGGGACGGATGGAGGCGGAAGGATGAGCAGGTGATAATTAAGACAGGATGTCACCCCTGGGACGGTTCGAGGCAGAAGGATGAGCAGGTGATAATTAAGACAGGATGTCACCCCTGGGACGGATGGAGGCAGAAGGATGAGCAGGTGATAATTAAGACAGGATGTCACCTCTGGGACGGATGGAGGCAGAAGGATGAGCAGGTGATAATTAAGACAGGATGTCACCCCTGGGACGGATCGAGGCAGAAGGATGAGCAGGTGATAAAGGCAGGATGTCACCCCTGGGACGGATGGAGGCGGAAGGACGAGCAGGTGATAAAGGCAGGATGTCACCCCTGGGACGGATGGAGGCAGAAGGATGAGCAGGTGATAATTAAGACAGGATGTCACCCCTGGGACGGATGGAGGCGGAAGGACGAGCAGGTGATAATTATTGCAGGATGTCACCCCTGGGACAGATGGAGGCGGAAGGACGAGCAGGTGATAATTATTGCAGGATGTCACCTCTGGGACGGATGGAGGCGGAAGGACGAGCAGGTGATAATTATTGCAGGATGTCACCTCTGGGACGGATGGAGGCGGAAGGATGAGCAGGTGATAATTAAGACAGGATGTCACCCCTGGGACGGATGGAGGCAGAAGGATGAGCAGGTGATAATTAAGACAGGATGTCACCCTTGGGACGGATGGAGGCAGAAGGACGAGCAGGTGATAATTAAGACAGGATGTCACCCCTGGGACAGATGGAGGCAGAAGGTTGAGCAGGTGATAATTAAGACAGGATGTCACCCCTGGGACGGATGGAGGCAGAAGGTTGAGCAGGTGATAATTAAGACAGGATGTCACCCCTGGGACGGATGGAGGCAGAAGGATGAGCAGGTGATAATTAAGACAGGATGTCACCCCTGGGACGGATGGAGGCAGAAGGATGAGCAGGTGATAATTAAGACAGGATGTCACCCCTGGGACGGATGGAGGCAGAAGGATGAGCAGGTGATAATTAAGACAGGATGTCACCCCTGGGACGGATCGAGGCAGAAGGATGAGCAGGTGATAATTAAGACAGGATGTCACCTCTGGGACGGATGGAGGCAGAAGGATGAGCAGGTGATAATTAAGACAGGATGTCACCCCTGGGACAGATGGAGGCAGAAGGATGAGCAGGTGATAATTAAGACAGGATGTCACCCCTGGGACGGTTGGAGGCAGAAGGATGAGCAGGTTATAATTAAGACAGGATGTCACCCCTGGGACGGTTGGAGGCAGAAGGATGAGCAGGTTATAATTAAGACAGGATGTCACCCCTACATGCGCCGTGGGAGCCTCTCTTACGCACTTCCACACATCAGTTCTGCAGGTAGTGTCCCATGCAGCACTGAAACAAAATACCAGCACCAGCCCAAAGGAAGGGACTGCACTTCTGCATCCCCAAAAGGCACAGCAATCTGAACAGTTTGCTTATTCAGCTAAATTAAGTAAACCTGCATACGCAAATAGTGATCACCATGCCGTTGAATGTACTGTCTGTAAAACTGCCAGAACACCATGCTACTCACCTCCACAACAGACCATAGTAATGACTAAGTTAATTAGGGGGATGTTCCTGTCATCCAAAGACAAGCCAAACACACAGTTAATGAGCTTTCTCGCCACCCTCACACGAGTTGCTAGCCAGTGAAAGATCAAAGCCCACACATAATGCACTGCAACAGAGGATGAGAGGAGGAGAAGAGGGGAAGGTGGTGGGTAAGAAAAGGCAATGAGAATGTAGCAGACTTACCCCAACACACCTGGCCTAATCCCTCATTAGAATCACACACCATTACCTCTACCTTTCCTCAAACCAACCTATTACACCAGCTACCTAATACAAATCATATTTAAGACAAGTAGAATACAGCCACAACTTAAAGTATATGAATCATAGAAATGTTACTGAGGTAATGTCTTGTCTGGGATAATGGGTTATAATATAGACATCCAGCCAAGTTCAAAGTGGCTGGTATTGCTGATAATGTGTTTGAATCATTGCAGGGACTCTCTCAGCAGAACAGAAATGGGTGGGGTTGACTCAGTCCTAATTCCGAATGCGCTGGCCATGTGGGATGACAGGTTATCCCACTGAAACGGGCGTTTTTAGAGGTCAGGGTGCGACAAACCTGGAAATGTTCGCTGCATCAGTACATGACATAACATATCTGCTGTGACATCCTACAGAGAGAGCATAATTCCATAAAGAATTCAGCTGACACCTGAGAAACATCCACATCTATTACCCAGCATCCATCAGGACAGTAGTCTTCAATTGGGAGTCTCCCTCAGTACAAGGCTTTGACGTCCGGCCTGCTCTCACTCCATACAGGACTTAATCATTTCCATCTATAACCAGGTTTCCATCCGACCAAATCATGCAGATGAATTACCCGACACATAAGACCTCACAACAGGTCTGAGGGACACAGCAAACGTGTAACATTTTTTGACAAAACAAAATATGCTTTGGGATAATGTTTTTGCCAGCAAAATAGATTATGCGACAATTGCAGTGGAAACTCCTTATGCGCTGTTACGTACACCTCTTGGAGGAGGGAACGCCGCACCCTGCTACACAACTCCCCATGGCGTGAAAGAGGCATGTGATTGTAGGTGCAGGAAAGGATGATGGAGGTAGAAAATATCGCCGTTTACAGGGAATGCATTTCCTTAACACGCTAATGTGAGGAAAAGGGGCTGGACGGAACCAAAGCAAATTAAGTCAAAGTTAAGAGTCCCCTCTCCAACCTGCCCACTACTTACCTAACCCTTTAGCAACTCCTGGCGCGCTAACCAAAATACAGGGGGTGGTCCGCCCAGGTCTTACCTAGTGTGCATAGACAGTAAATACTACAGGTTATGCCCGCACTGGATTTGATCCAGCTGGAGAAGGAGTTGGTCATTGAAAACAGCTGTTTCCCCAGACGAGAGGGAGGGTTCAGAGCTCCAATCATGGAGGGGGGCCAACAAATCAGCTGCTTAGAATCCAGGAAGCCATCCTAAAATACACACATACAAACCCAAAACACAGAAACTGGGGAATGTAACAAGCCCAAATATTCATATAATGAACCATCATGTTGAAGTAAACTTGGAGTCACGCGACGATAAATTACGTAAAACTAAGCTGAACTTTTAAAAAATGGCCTATGTTGTATCGATATTAATCAGAAACATTGATTCTAGACAGTATCTTCCAAAACTGAGATTTGCAAGTTTTATGGAAGCTAATTACATTCCTACATTCATTGGATACGTGAAGGTTGGGGTTTGATGTTGTTCATGCCCACTAACACTGAATGGTAAATGCTTAGGAAGAATTGCATGCATGGAGAAACAGCTGCTAATTACGCTCTATCCAATTATGTAGCCCTCAGACATCTTCTTTTTATTTTTACATAAGACAACACGTCACCAATGTTATGTTAAAAGCACACTTAGCCCCAAAGCCCTTTATCAAGTGGCCACTTGCTGATGTTTGATAGTGATCACAAGTCTGCTACTGTTTTGGGGGAAATGAGAACAGAGGATGTACACTTGCATCCCACATTTTTGGCACTGTTCAACAGTGTGGAGTTTCGCTTGATTTCAAATCAAGGTTTATTGGTCGCTTACACAGATTTGAAGGTGTTGTAGCAGGTGCAGCGAAATGCTTATGCTACTAGCTCCAACAGTACAGTAGAATGTCTCACAAATAATACAAAATATCTAAACAAGAAGTCAATCAAAAGTAGATATATTAGAGTGAGCATGTGTGAGAATCCAGAACATAAATACTTGGTGTACAGACAGCATATCATTCGGAAAATAAAATGGTATATACAGTAGTAGGTATATTAGGATGATATTAGGATTATGTGGAGAATACAGTTTATACATACACAGTGAGTAAACAACAATATAAAGAAAATGAGGTGATGTGTGTTCAATAACTATATACATGGGGCATTAATCCAGGGCTGAGTACCAGGGCTCAGGTCCAGGGCTGAGTACCAGGCAGGTAGCTGACTAGTGATGGTTGTTCAACAGTCTGATGTCCTGGTGATCGAAGCTGTTTCTCAGTATCCCGGCTGAGGTCCTTAATGATTGTATTGGCCTTTCTTTAAGGCCTGGAGGGCAGGCAGAGTGCCCCCAGTGATGCGCTGGGCCGACCCCACCATCTCCTTGAGGGCAGTGCAGTTGTCGTACCAGGTAGTGATGGAACCCGACAGAATGATCTCAACGGTGCACCTTTAGAAGTTTGTGAGGGTCTTAGTGGCCATGCCGCATTTCTTTAGTTGCGGTGTTGCAGCCTCTTCACCGTGGTGTCGGTGTGGTGAGACCATTTCAGGGCCTCAGTGTTGTGTACGCCAAGGAACTTGAAGCTTTTGACAGTCTCCACCGGGGGCGTGCTCCCTCTTCTGTCTCCTGTAGTCCACGATTAGCTCCTTTTTTTATATTGAGGGAGAGGTTGTTTTTGCACCACTCCGCCAGGGCTTTAACCTCCTCACAGTAGGTTGTCTCGTCATCGGTAATGTTTTATCTTAGATTCATTCGGAGTATTTTGAGGTTGAAATATTGCTACCTTGACTCAAGAGGGACAAATAACAATAACTGCCAGGGTATGATATAGTGAACAGAACACACCCACGTCGAACCGCACCCTACAAGATGCAAATCTAATTTTTCTTAATGAGCAGCAGAAAAAAACTGGTGAGTTCAGCTGCTCTTTAAGTTTAAAGTGCATTTGGAAAGTATTCAGACCCCTTTACTTTTTCCACATTTTGTTACGTTACAGCCTTATTCAAAATTGATTAAATATTTTTCCCCCTCATCAATCTACACACAATACCCCATAATGACAAAGCAAAAAATGAAATATCACATTTACATAGGCATTCAGACCATTTACTCAGTACTTTGATGAGGCACCTTTGGAAGTGACAGCCTCGAGTCTTCTTGGGTATGAAGCTTGGCACACCTGGATGGGGAGTGTCGCTGCACAGCTATTTTCAGGTCTCTCCAGAAATGTTAGATCGGGTTCAAGTCCGGGCTCTGGCTGGGCCACTCAAGGAAATTCAGAGACTTGTCCTGAAGCTTAGGGTCATTGGCCTGTTGGAAGGTGAACCTTCGCCCCATTCGGAGGTCCTGAGCTCTCTGGAGCAGGTTTTCATCAAGGATCTCTCTGTGCTTTGCTCCGTTCATCTTTCCCTTGATCCTGACTAGTCTCCCAGCCCCTGCTGCTGAAAAACATCCCCACAGCATGTTGCTGACATCACCATGTTTCACCATAGGAATGGTATTGGCCAGGTGATGACCGGTGCCTGGTTTCCTCCAGATGTGACCCTTGGCATTCAGGCCAGAGATCAATCTCGTTTCTCATGGTCTGAGAGTCCTTTAGGTGCCTTTGGCTAACTCCAAGCGGCCTGTTATGTTCCTTTTAGTGAGGTGTGGCTTTGTCTGTTCACTCTACCATGAAGGCCACCCGGCCCACCTCTATGAAGAGTCTTGGTGGATCTAAACTTCTTCCATTTAAGAATGTAGTGTTCTTGGAGACTTTCAATGCTGCAGAAATGTTTTGGTATCCTTCCCCAGATCTGTGCCTCGACACAATCCTGTCCCAGAGCTCTACGGATAATTCCTTCGATCTCATGGCTTGGTTTTTGCTCTGACATGCACTGTCAACTGTGGTACCTTGTGTAGACAGGTGTGTGCCTTTCCAAATCATGTCATATCAATTGAATTTACCACAGGTGGACTCCAATCAAGTTGTAGAAACATCTCAAGGATGATCAATGGAAACAGGATGCACCTGAGCTCAATTTCAAGTCTCATAGCAAAGGGCCTGAATACTTATGTAAATAAGATATTTTTGTTTTATAATTTGTATAAATTTGCACAAAAAAAAGTTTTATATATATTTTTTGCTTTGTCATTATGGGATATTGTGTGTAGATTGATGAGGAAAATGTTTTATTTAATCAAAATTAGAATAAGGCTTTAACATAACAAATTGTGGAAAAAGTCAAGGGGTCTGAATCCTTTCTGAATGCACTGCATAGGCAGATTAAATAAATTATGATGAACTTCATGGTGGTTAAGTGACGTATAGTGATGAGCTTGACGCAAATTTCCAATAAACATTGAGGGTATTATTTGAATGATGGTGACATGATGATCAGTGTTTGGCTGCCAATTATCAAATAAAAAATAAATGTATATATTAGTTGTCTTATCTGTATCTAATCGTATTACCTACCATGTAAACTTTATCAGTAAACTGTTATCTAGATCAGAGCAGTTTTGTTTTTTTCCCTAGCACTACACAGCTGATTCAAATAATCAACTCATCATCAAGCTCTGATTATTTGAATCAGCTGTGTAATGCTAGAGCAAAAAAAACAAATGTGCCCCCAGGACTGTGAGAGAAAAAACCATCAGTAGAGTTGAAAATGTGATGGAAACACATTGAACTTCTGCTTTTTATTCAGTACATGGAAACTTAAGCCCAAAAGTGTTTTTAATGTGCAATACACCATTCCGTGTAGCATTTGATCTGCAACAAGTCTGTTTGATGGTAACACAACTCTGATGGGAAAAGGTGAATCTTTTTAATGCTTCTTTTATAATATTCACATGAAAAGCAATCTCCAATTGGATGGAAACATATCTTGTGTCTCTAATCCCTGGATGGACAGAAACATTTCTCTCGCTATTCTTTTTCGCCCGTTTTTCCCCCCTCAATAGCAAAATGATTGAACTGCGATTATTCTTATTTTTTATGTTAAATCATTTTGATTGAAAAGTTGTGTTGCTAGCCTCTTTGCTTCCATACAGTTCAATAAAGCTGGTAAAAAAGTATGGCTGCTTCCATTGCAAATTTATAACAAACACCTCCAGATTTATGTATGAAGCCAGCAGAAATGTGAATGGCTAAATCGCCTGATGAAAACACACAGACGGACTTATTTACATGCCTGACGCCATATATCAGATAGATCCAGTGTGATTTAAACACACCTCGTAAATTCTCCTTGATTAAACTGGGAATGTGCCAGCACAAAACAACGAACATTCTATTTGCACGTTGCATGTTCAAATGTAAAAACACAGAGATATAAATATTACACCATCACCAATGACATACATAAGAAATATATTTCAATATAGAGATGACATGGTCGCGGCTCTCCACAACTATTATCGGTCGATAGCGACCTCCCTGGTCTTCCCAACAGTCAAAGTGAGAGGCCATGCTGTTATTCCACTACCTTTACAGATGCTGTATTTTTGGCACTGACCACCTGGATAGTGAGACAAATGACATTCTAGTGTGAAACCACAGAGAGGCCGAGAAACCAACAGAACATGTTTAATAGGATCGTCTGAGATATGAGACCCCTTTAAGATCTCCAATCCTCTTCCTGCCCTGAAATATGACTCCAGGGAGGAGGTGGATGCAGCACTCAGAGGGGGGCTCATCATCTTCACCTATCCTGGGTTATAGTTTGAAGGGGAGAGGCAGTGTGGGCTATCACGATGCTGCATCCAGCCATCACGAGTACTCATTAAACACCTGAAATATTGATAAAGAAAACAACTTTAGACTGCAAAATTTAGAGCAGGAATCTGCAATGCGGTTGACAACAAAGATCTGTTTGTGTGCAGTTGCTCACGTGTGTGTGCGTGTCTGTGTGTTTGTTTATTTTTGTATTTTATTTTATTTCACCTTTATTTAACCAGGTAGGCTAGTTGAGAACAAGTTCTCATTTGCAACTGCGACCTGGCCAAGATAAAGCATAGCAGTGTGAACAGACAACACAGAGTTACACATGGAGTGTGAGTGCATGTGTGTGAGTGTGTGTGTGTCTACCGTAAATCGTTCCTCTGGGTAAATGTATGCAGTCTTTGCTTGTGTGCGTCCATGCACACAAGATTACTGTGAATGTCACATGGTTAGAAGGTTTCATACCTAAATATCACAAACACTAATTAATTCAACCTGGAGGGCCAATGAGAGCAGTAAAGCAAAGGCTATTTACAGTGTTTACAATTGTGTGCTCAGCTAATCGCTGGAGGGATACACTAATACAAACAGCTGTTAATATTTAGATAGTATTTTCTCTCTTCTCTGGATTGTGTTGCGTGTATCAAACACCACAGTATTGAGCTGTCTTATCATACCTCCTAGGCTCCTATAGGCATTAGATCTCCCCACCTCTCTATTCTCTCACTTTATCCCCATCACTCTATTCTTTTTCCATTTGCCCCTTTTCCTTCCCTTGAAATGCATCTCCATTTTGATCTTTCACTATCTTCTCACTGCCTCCCTTTATATTCTTTATCTGCATTTTCCATCTTTTCATCCCATCTCTGTCACTCTCCACCTGTAATCTCTTTCTTTCTTTCTTTCTTTCTTTCTTTCTTTCTTTCTTTCTTTCTTTCTTTCTTTCTTTCTTTCTTTCTTTCTTTCTTTCTTTCTTTCTTTCTTTCTTTCTTTCTTTCTCTTAATACCCCTTCTCTGTCCCTCTCTCTCTCTCTCCTTGGTGAAACAGAAAGAGAGTGTTGCACGCCAAAATGCTGATGTAACCAAAAGGCCAACAGCAGCTCATGACTTTACATTCCACATTCCCAGCCTATCCCTGTGTCTGCCAGGCAATATGGGTAAAAGACATGGGGAGATTCTCAATTGGTTTTGCGAACTCCTCCGTCATCTCGTCCTTTTGAAAAAGGTCAAAGATAATCGAGGAGCGGAGGCGATGACGAAACGTGGAAACAAATGCGCTTCTATAAAATGAGACTCCTCCACTCGGGGTGGAATTGTAAAATAAATGTGTGAAGTGCTAAAAACAAATGTAGTTAGTTGAGCAACACATTTTATAGATCAATGATAAATAGTGTATCATTTTTAAATGTGCGCATGCTTTTCTCCTTTATAAAAACAAGCGCTAATTCAAAGGGGGTGTGGCAGTACGTAAAACACTTCTGCGCTAGGAGCCGCAAGGATACTCTTGTGCATCCTCTGCAGAAGTAGGAAATGAAGAAGGGGAGCAGACTCCTTCATTCATCTACTAACACATGGACACTCTCCTCCCTTATCGGTTTCCCGGTCACAGAGGAGAGGGCAGAGTCACGGTCTTTTCCCTAAATGAGAATCGCCTATTATGAAGCTCTTCAGAACTCCACATTGAGGGGAGAACACTGGACAGACATGGAAGGGGGGGGGGGGGTAAAGAGGCTCCAATATTGCCACCCTGCGCTAACAGAAGCTCTTACAGCAGTGGCGTATCTCAGAATGGAGGCCAATAGGGGTAAGGAACCTCACTTCACAGACAGCCTTAAGCCTACATGCGGATGCCATCAAACAACGACCCACAGCTCCCCTGGTCTGTATTGCTGACTTTCTCTGACCATGTATGAAACCAAATACATTACCCACAGCATTCACGTCCTCTGCCTGCTCTGTCCAGACACCAGTCTCTATTGAAGTCTCCATCATGTGTCTGACTCTGACTGTCAGGACTATCATGCTTCAATAGCTTCTGGACTGTTTTTCTTTCTCTTTTCCTGACACACTATGTTGGGGGTTTGCATAACACAGAGCTTTCTCTTTTCCTGACACACTATGTTGGGGGTTTGCATAACACAGAGCTTTCTCTTTTCCTTACACACTATGTTGGGGGTTTGTATAACACAGAGCTTTCTCTTTTCCTTAAACACTATGTTGGGGGTTTGCATAACACAGAGCTTTCTCTTTTCCTTACACACTATGTTGGGGGTTTGTATAACACAGAGCTTTCTCTTTTCCTTACACACTATGTTGGGGGTTTGTATAACACAGAGCTTTCTCTTTTCCTTACACACTATGTTGGGGGTTTGCATAACACATAGCTTTCTCTTTTCCTTACACACTATGTTGGGGGTTTGTATAACACAGAGCTTTCTCTTTTCCTTACACACTATGTTGGGGGTTTGCATAACACAGAGCTTTCTCTTTTCCTTACACACTATGTTGGGGGTTTGTATAACACAGAGCTTTCTCTTTTCCTTACACACTATGTTGGGGGTTTGTATAACAGAGAGCTTTCTCTTTTCCTGACACACTATGTTGGGGGTTTGCATAACACAGAGCTTTCTCTTTTCCTTACACACTATGTTGGGGGTTTGCATAACACAGAGCTTTCTCTTTTCCTTACACACTATGTTGGAGGTTTGCATAACACAGAGCTTTCTCTTTTCCTTACACACTATGTTGGGGGTTTGTATAACACAGAGCTTTCTCTTTTCCTTACACACTATGTTGGGGGTTTGCATAACACAGAGCTTTCTCTTTTCCTTACACACTATGTTGGGGGTTTGCATAACACAGAGCTTTCTCTTTTCCTTACACACTATGTTGGGGGTTTGCATAACACAGAGCTTTCTCTTTTCCTTACACACTATGTTGGGGGTTTGCATAACACAGAGCTTTCTCTTTTCCTTACACACTATGTTGGGGGTTTGTATAACACAGAGCTTTCTCTTTTCCTGACACACTATGTTGGGGGTTTGTATAACACAGAGCTTTCTCTTTTCCTTACACACTATGTTGGGGGTTTGTATAACACAGAGCTTTCTCTTTTCCTTACACACTATGTTGGGGGTTTGTATAACACAGAGCTTTCTCTTTTCCTTACACACTATGTTGGGGGTTTGCATAACACAGAGCTTTCTCTTTTCCTTAAACACTATGTTGGGGGTTTGTATAACACAGAGCTTTCTCTTTTCCTTACACACTATGTTGGGGGTTTGCATAACACAGAGCTTTCTCTTTTCCTGACACACTATGTTGGGGGTTTGCATAACACAGAGCTTTCTCTTTTCCTTACACACTATGTTGGGGGTTTGTATAACACAGAGCTTTCTCTTTTCCTTACACACTATGTTGTTGGTTTGCATAACACAGAGCTTTCTCTTTTCCTTACACACTATGTTGGGGGTTTGCATAACACAGAGCTTTCTCTTTTCCTTACACACTATGTTGGGGGTTTGTATAACACAGAGCTTTCTCTTTTCCTGACACACTATGTTGGGGGTTTGTATAACACAGAGCTTTCTCTTTTCCTTACACACTATGTTGGGGGTTTGTATAACACAGAGCTTTCTCTTTTCCTTACACACTATGTTGGGGGTTTGTATAACACAGAGCTTTCTCTTTTCCTTACACACTATGTTGGGGGTTTGCATAACACAGAGCTTTCTCTTTTCCTTAAACACTATGTTGGGGGTTTGTATAACACAGAGCTTTCTCTTTTCCTTACACACTATGTTGGGGGTTTGCATAACACAGAGCTTTCTCTTTTCCTGACACACTATGTTGGGGGTTTGCATAACACAGAGCTTTCTCTTTTCCTTACACACTATGTTGGGGGTTTGTATAACACAGAGCTTTCTCTTTTCCTTACACACTATGTTGTTGGTTTGCATAACACAGAGCTTTCTCTTTTCCTTAAACACTATGTTGGGGGTTTGTATAACACAGAGCTTTCTCTTTTCCTTACACACTATGTTGGGGGTTTGCATAACACAGAGCTTTCTCTTTTCCTGACACACTATGTTGGGGGTTTGCATAACACAGAGCTTTCTCTTTTCCTTACACACTATGTTGGGGGTTTGCATAACACAGAGCGTTCTCTTTTCCTTACACACTATGTTGGGGGTTTGCATAACACAGAGCTTTCTCTTTTCCTTACACACTATGTTGGGGGTTTGCATAACACAGAGCTTTCTCTTTTCCTGACACACTATGTTGGGGGTTTGCATAACACAGAGCTTTCTCTTTTCCTTACACACTATGTTGGGGGTTTGCATAACACAGAGCTTTCTCTTTTCCTGACACACTATGTTGGGGGTTTGCATAACACAGAGCTTTCTCTTTTCCTTAAAAACTATGTTGGGGGTTTGCATAACACAGAGCTTTCTCTTTTCCTTACACACTATGTTGGGGGTTTGCATAACACAGAGCTTTCTCTTTTCCTTACACACTATGTTGGGGGTTTGCATAACACAGAGCTTTCTCTTTTCCTTACACACTATGTTGGGGGTTTGCATAACACAGAGCTTTCTCTTTTCCTTACACACTATGTTGGGGGTTTGTATAACACAGAGCTTTCTCTTTTCATTACACACTATGTTGGGGGTTTGCATAACACAGAGCTTTCTCTTTTCCTTACACACTATGTTGGGGGTTTGTATAACACAGAGCTTTCTTTTTTCCTTCATTTCTCTTGGCCCGCATTTTAAATCATTCCATGTCAGAAATATGGGGGATTATGAACATTGCATTGTTTCCAGATGAAATAGGCGGTTGGTTTTTCCTTTCTTTTTGAGATGTGAAAACCAGTGGACATTCTACGCGTGCTTACACACACTACACACACACCGCTGCAGCAGCTCTACAGCTGCGACTGCGCAGAGCTGCCCAGGATTAGTGTCTTAAATACAGGGCAGTGCACCCTCCTGGATTCCGACTGGAGGATAACACAGACACTTGGCTTTGTCCGTTTCAGCTCTCTCAGCACGCAACATTAATAACCTCAGACTAGGTAATGAAAAAACCCCCACTGTTCTTCAGTTTGATTTATGGTGGATTCTGTGTATTTAAAGAGAAGGCCCAGAGTTTTACATAAAAGCCCAGGCAGCAGCAGTGTGTAATACGGGGTCCCAAGAGATGAAAGGTAAAGGCTTCTTTCTTCAGCAAGGTCACCGTGTTCTTCCTCTGTCCTGGACCGGGAGATGCCTCTTCTCTCCTTTCCTCCTCACGTGGCCTCTCTGTAAGTAGAGAGAGAGGGAGAGAGAGATATAAAGACGTAGAGGTGGAGAGAGAGGGAGAGATAGAAAAGGGAGGGAGAGAGACAGGACAGAGGTGCGGTTTCAAGACCGACTTAGCGTCCCATTGTTTTCCATTAGTCCCCTGGAAAGAACATGTCCCCACTTTGTGATTCTCTCTTTCCCCCCGGCAGCATCTCTCTGACAGTGCTATTTCAGGTGCGGCTCGGAGAGGAGCGGCCTCAACCAGATCAATATATCAAAAGTGAACAGAGCGCCACACATTAAGCCTCAGCCTCCCTCCCTGCTGCAGTGCGGATAAATGAGAGGGACGCAAACTTCACTTTCTCTACTGAAAAAATAAATAATTTCTGCTGGGGCTAGAGAGAGATGGGCGAGTCATGCAGCAGGCATAGACTTCAGAGCTAAATATATATATACCCCTCCACCATCATCCCTCCCTCCCTTTATCACTCACTCCAACCCTCATCTTAGAAACAGTGATGGTGACAGATATGCCATAGAAGCCTCCAAGACTCACAAACTTAGGGCGAGGCTATAAAAAAGCTGAAAGACAATCCTGAGACTAGCTGAGGAGACAGAGTCTTTTTTTTAACGAAGCAGGCATCAAATGTTCTCCACAACATCAGCTTCTCAGAGCTAGCACTGACAGGGAGAGAATGGAGGGTGTCACGCGTACAAACAGAGAAGCTGGCTGGCGCTGTCAGCTAAGATCAGCACACAGGCTCTGAGGCTTATAGCATAACACAGTGCAGGTGCAGCAAGGGAGGACAGGAGGAGAGATGGAGAAAAGAGACTATGAGTCAGACAGGAGAAGAAGATGTTCAAGGCCTCCGAATGTACTTGGATATGATTGGAAATTGTAAAGTTGGAAGCATGTACTGTAGCTACAGGTTTTGAAAGTTGCTCTCAAAACCCATTATGCTACGGCTAATTAGCTGCAGACATGTCTTGTGGGATGGGGATGTGGTGGTCCTTTGGCCCTTATTAAGAAATAATCTCAAGATCCCATAAGGCGGTCTTTCTGGAGACGCCAACCGGCAAACAACAGCTTTGACTAAAGGATCGACGATTGTCACTCCTCTACATGATTCTCCATCAAATAGCCTGAAGAATGAATTTTTATTTCAGACCTGGGACATAAAAAAAGAATGCAGAGCCAAGAATACCAGTTTTGTCTAAACCTTGTTTAAAGCCGGTACCCAGCTGTCTTCTCATTCTGGTCCCATGGCGCCAGATATAGATCCTAATGCATTACCACAGGAGCCTAGCTGGGTGTGATTGTATTGTTTTCATATTCTTCCTGGCACCCTGAGGTGTACACCTGCAAAGATAAGAGATGTGTTGATAAGAGATAATACACGTAAAGAGGCGGGGTTTAATGTGATTAAAGATGAAGATACACATCTAGAGCTAAAGACTGCTTGAAATAGAGACTGTACAGTAAGTGGATTAGCAGGCTGTTACAAATCAATGGCCATGTTTAGGATTAGGTTCCAGGTGATTCATACGGCTACAGACAATAAGATGGTATCCAACCGGTCTTGATTCATTCTCAATATCTATTTTTACGTAAACAAGAAAATAAGATGAAGAAACAGAGCATTTGTGCCCTGGATTCGAACCTGCACTGAACATACTTTTTAGAATCCAGACACTTTCCAAGCACCAAGGGAAGATACAGTTGGTGATATCAGACTGGTAAATAATATCTCAGGAATCCATGTAATCTTTCTGATAAGTAAGGTCCCTGTGCGGGATGACATTTCCCTGTGGAACACGCAGGGCCTTCCTTCACAGGGCCTGGAACGCAGGGCATCATTCTGATGAAGGGCTACAGGTCCCCACCACCCCACCGTTTAAGGAATATCCACCTCTCCTCTGGACACAATCATGCTGAAAACCCAACGACCCAATCTTCTGTCAGGAGTGTTGTCACGTCATACTTTATTACAAGGTTATCCTGAAATGTCAGCTTCTATCTCTCAGCACACACTTTTATGACTACATCTCAGCTTGGACAGAACAGTTCTACCCCCACCATGGGTTTAAAAAAAACCTGCCTTTTCTTTATCCCGGGAGAATCTAATTGAAGCAGAAATATAATGCAAAGCTTTGTTTATAGATTAGTCTATGTTGTTCCTAAATACCACAATGCCGGTTGATATAGGAGTGTACTGCCGACATTAAGAACCATTCATCCTGTATATGGATCCCAGCACCAGCTTTATAGGTCGTGTTTTGCAGATTGCATTCTTTGGGGTAATTTTTCAATAGGCTTTATTGATATCGAATGACTCCATAAGTTCTGAGGGCAGAGTGGTGACTGATGAATCCAGTACTGGCATCCCACGGAAAGAGAGAGACGCTGATGGAGAAAACTTTCCAGCGCCTGCTCCTGCATTGCACATATGATTAGAGATTTGTAGTGTAGAAATAGGTTATTTTAAATTGGTTATTTTAAATGAAATAATTCATCTCTAGGAGGGAGGAGGGGGGGGGGGCTTTGACATGTCCGTGTCGGACTCACGCCAACGGGGTGCGTGATGCACCGCTCCACCCCCTGGTCAGAGCCCTTGGGGCCATCCTTCATAAAACCACCGCATCGATCGCTCAAGGTCGAGGAGGAGCTGAGCTGCTGGTTGAGGGGTGCCGTGACTTTTCCTTCTGACCACTAAGGGTGACAACGTGGTGGGGGCATGTGGCAGAGATCCAGGGTGTCCCTCACTCCACCGTTCAAGTCTATAGCAGATCAATCCCAGGACGAGGCTTCCCCCACAGGCTGCAGAGACACAGAGTTGCACCCTGCCTGGAGAGAACTGCTGCCTGCTGCACACTGAGCGGATAGTGCAGATTCTCCTTCTTCTGCACATAGAGAGATATAGAGCACATGGTATTTCAGACACCTTTCTTCAAATCAGGTAAGACAAAAAAAGAAAACAAGGTCAAAGGACCCTATAATAAGGTAATGATTCTCATATGCGCATCAATTTGGCATCATGCTACAACACACCGTGTGTGCTTGGATCAAATGAAGCAGGAGACCTGCATGTGACCCAGAGAGATTGGGATGGTGTTATTGGGATGGGAGGTTTCTCTTCTGTTGGATGGTTTTCTACTGCACAGCGCAGTGAGAGGTCCCTCAGCAGTGCCATGTATTATTTTAAATTCTTCTGTTCAGATGTATCTTTAATTGGGATGGTATTATTATAGTATTGGGATGGGAGGTTTGGATTGTCCCGTTTCCCTCCCACCCATGGCCTGACTCTCTCTGTACTGCCCCTCAGTCCCCTTATGGTACACTGGCCCCTGGGCCTGAGACAACTTGACACAACCTAAATTACTTTCTTGGATGTTCACTGTACTGTACATCACATGTTAGCTTGGTACACTATGAACTGGGGGACACAGTTTCCATCAAGCTGTGAGCGACACTGTCACAATGCACTTAACGAAACATTCATCCCCTCTTGCATAAATGACAAGTCAAGGTCGGGGGTTAGAGGATGTGGGAGTAGAAGAGGGGAGGACTCTGTGGTTCTACCCAGACAAGGAGACATTGCCTGGGCAAGTCCCTGTCCACTGGCCCAGGGGTGGCCTGGATGGTGGGTGACTCAGGGGCCATGACACACCCTGAACAGAGGTGCTGCTACTGAGGGTTTTAGTCATCTTCTGAGGGGCTTACTCATGGCCTTCTGGAACATCTCCTGCCCCAGACTCATTTAACCTCCATCCTCCCCACCCACCGACCCACGTACAGCTTCCCAGACAGATATTTGATTTTTAGTCCCTGAAGAGTGTCATTGAAGTTAAGAAGTTCACCCGTAAACCTTTAAAGTTCTTCCCCACAACGTTATCTCTAAACGACAGTCGAATTATGAAACACTTGTACCATCATGAACGATGCAGTAAAACGTCCAATTTACCGTAGCTAATGAAAACATTGACAGAATAGTGGCGGAGCCATTAACCATCAAGCCCAGCTACATGTAGCGTACTATTACCCTCACCTCCTTCTCTTTATTTCTCCATCACTGGACACGGAGTTGCTGTTTCCCATGTTTTCGTAACATTCCCCCGTCTTGATTTGCTACTCATTCCACTGGAATTGATAGTTCAATATGAGAACCCCAGACTTGGTCATTATTCTTGGGTGGGATGTGGGGATCTTTGTTCTGTTCAGTACCTCTGATGCTTGTCCGACTGTGTAGGCCTGGCAGCAGATGCATCTTGGGTCGCCTCTCCTCTCCCTGCTTAAAGAGGCCTCAGGCTGTGGCTGGCTGGACACTCAGATGGTGACAAGTCTATCTCGGCCAGGGAATCAGGGCATGGCGGCCAGTCTGGCAGAAATGGATGGTCTCCTAGAGGAAATGGCTTCTCTTCTGTTGGATGGTATTCTACTGCACAGTGCAGTCAGAGGTCCCTCAGCAGTGCCATGTAGGCATTCGATTATTTTATAGTCTTCTGTTCAAATCCATCCTGTCTTCCACTGTCTATTCAAATTCTGTCAAATTCAGGTGTTTCACTTTTATAATGAATCATGTAAATACTGTATAAAAGCATGACGAGTCTAAGGATGAGATTCACTCTAAAACAGTAATGCTGAATACTGTAAACACACAGTAAAAGGAGTTTATGAAACAAATATTCAAAACATCATACAGAATCAAGGTAATGTGTTACAACACCACACTTGAAGCACAAGCTATATTGGGAAGATGAAAAACTATCGCATGAACGTCATCTCATTTGAATCATTAATAATTTGGTCTAAAAATAGTATAGCACGTGTTCTCAAAAATGAAGAAGGGGCTTTTAACCAAGTTTCTTTGTTGTTCTATTCTGACATGGGTTGCCATGGCGAGCCTTGTTCTCAGACATACTAAAAACTTCCCATATTAAACCTCCCATATTAAACAAATGTCATTCAAACAAATACATTGTTCTATTTCACAACGACGCACAAGACGATATTTATTTTACTTCTACAACGTCAACAACCACGGGAGTACATACGATCCTAAACCTTGACACTCTCTCCATCCTCCCTGTCTACAGGCCGTAATGGCCAATGAAAATGCCTCGATGATCTATTGACGTCAATTGAATGCTAATGATGTTTCCGTTGCTTTAATTCCTCTTGCGTTCGAGAGAAACATGCTAAACATATGAATACCATTAGTTTCCGTGGCTACAACTCATTGTGGGAGGAGGTCATTGATTTGTAAAGTGTATGAGGTGAAGATCCTGGCTAAATATAGAGAGGTGAAGAAAGACTGTATAATTTTATGACAGGGGAGTCCTATCCATATTGTCATGGGAACCTCTTTATGCCCGACACTGGGCACCTTGTGTGATGTGTGTGTGTGTGTGTGTGTGTGCGTGTGTGTGAGTCTGCATGTGTGTGTGTCTGTGTGTGTGTGTGATGTGTGTGTGTGTGTGTGTGTCTGTGTGCGTGCGTGTGTCTGCGTGCGTGCGTGTGTCTGCGTGCGTGTGTGTGTGTGCGTGCGTGTGTGTGTGTGTGCGTGCATGTGTGTCTGCGTGTGTGTGCGTGCATGTGTGTCTGCGTGTGTGTGTGTGTGTGCGTGTGTGCGTGCTTGTGTCTGTTTGTATAGCGGTGAGTAGGGCTGGGGCGGCCATGACATTTTGTCAGTCAGTTATTGTCATGAAAAAGACTGAGTGTCTCACGGTTATTGACCGTTAATTAACAAAAATGCATAGACTACAAGCATACAAGCCGTTGATGCGCACCTTTGGAACATCTACGTTTTAAAAAGGCGAATAAATCAATTTAATATACACCATCACAACACATCCATTATTTATTTTAGGCAGGTATAAAGAAACTTTATCATATGAAGAAAATGTATTTCAGATGAACAGAATATGAGTTAGCTTGATGTAAGCCTTTGTTTTCTGGCTAATTTAGCTGACAAGATACAATATATATACAAAAGTATGTGGACACCCCTTCAAATTAGTGGATTCAGCTATTTCAGCCAAACCCGTTGCTGACAGGTGTATACAATCGAGCACACAGGCATGCAATCTCCATAGACAAAACATTGGAAGTAGAATGTCCTTATTGAAGAGCTCAGTGACGTTCAATTTGGCACCGTCATAGGAAGCCACCTTTCTAACAGGTCAGTTTGTCAAATTTCTGCCCTGCTAGAGCTGCCCCGGTCAGCTGTAAGTGCTGTTATTGTGAAGTGGAAACTTCTAGGAGCAACAACGGCTCAGCCGCAAAGTGGTAGGCCACACAAGCTTACAGAACAAGACCGTCAAGTGCTGAAGCGCATAGTGCGTGAAAATGGTCTGTCCTCGGTTGCAACACTCACTACTGAGTTCCAAACTGCCTTTGGAAGCAATGTCAGCACAAGAGCTGTTAGTCGGGAGCTTCATGAAATGGGTATACATGGTCGAGCAGCCGCACACAAGCTTAAGATCACAATGCGCAATGCCAAGTGTCGTAAAGCTCACCACCACTGGACTCTGGAACATTGGAAACAAGTTCTATGGAGTGATGAATCACGCTTCACCACCAGGCAGTCCGACGGACTAATCTGGGTTTGACGGATGCAAGGAGAATCAAATCAAAGTTTATTTGTCACGTGCGCCGAATACAATAGGTGTACCTTACAGTGAAATGCTTACTTACAGGCTCTAAAAAGGTATTAGGTGAACAATAGGTAGGTAAAGAAATAAAACAACAGTAAAAAGACAGGCTATAAAAGTAGCGAGGCTACATACAGACACCGGTTTGTTCAGCTGATTGAGGTAGTATGTACATGTAGGTATGGTTAAAGTGACTGCATATATGATGAACAGAGAGTAGCAGTAGTGTAAAAGAGGGGTTGGCGGGTGGTGGGACACAATATAGATTGCCCGGTTAGCCAATGTGCGGGAGCAATGGTTGGTCGGCCCAACTGAGATAGTATGTACATGAATAGTTAAAGTGACTATGCATATATGATAAACAGAGTAGCAGCAGCGTAAAAAAGAGGGGTTGGGGGGGGGGGTTAGCCATTTGATTACCTGTTCAGGAGTCTTATGGCTTGGGGGAAAAAACTGTTGAGAAGCCTTTTTGTACTAGACTTGGCACTCTGGTACCGCTTGCCATGTGGTAGTAGAGAGAACAGTCTATGACTGGGGTGGCTGGGGTCTTTGACAATTTTCAGGGCCTTCCTCTGACAACGCCTGGTGTAGAGGTCCTGGATGGCAGGCAGCTTAGCCCCAGTGATGTACTGGGCCCTACGCACTACCCTCTGTTGTGCCTTGCGGTCGGGGGCTGAGCAACTGCAGTACCAGGCAGTGATGCAACCCGTGCTTCCCCTTGTAGCCAGTAATAGTTTACAAGCCCTGCCACATAAGACAAGCGTCGGAGCCGGTATAGTATGATTAAATCTTAGTCCTGTATTGACGCTTTGCTTGTTTGATGGTTTGTCGCAGGGCATAGCAGGATTTCTTGTAAACTTCCGGGTTAGAGTCTCACTCCTTGAAAGCGGCAGCTCTACCCTTTAGCTCAGTGCGAATGTTGCCTGTAATCCATGGCTTCTGGTTGGGGTATATACGTGGTATGTGGGGGTATGTGGGGACGATGTCCTTCGATGCACTTATTGATAAAGCCAGTGACTGATGTGGTGTACTCCTCAATGCCATCAGAAGAATCCCAGAACATGTTCCAGTCTGTGATAGCAAAACAGTCCTGTAGTTTAGCATTCTGCTTCATCTGACCACTTTCTTATTGACTGAGTCACTGGTGCTTCCTGCTTTAGTTTTTGCTTGTAAGCAGGAATCAGGAGGATAGAGTTGTGGTCGGATTTACCAATTGGAGGGCTGACTGAGTGTTGTCTTAGTGCCAGCATCTGTCTGTGGTGGTAAATAAACAGCCACAAAAGTATAGCTGAAAACTCTCAAGGCAAGTAGTGTGGCCTGCAATTTATCACAATATACTCTACTTCAGGCAAGCAAGATCTAGAGACTTCCTTAGATTTCATGCACCAGCTGTTGTTTACAAATATGCACAGACTGCCCCCCCCTGTCTTACCGGAGTGTGCTGTTCTATCTTGCCGGAGCAGCGTATATCCCGCTAGCTGAATATCCATGTCATCATTCAGCCACGATTCCGTGAAACATAGGATATTACAGTTTTTGATGCCCCGTTGGTAGGATATTTGTGATCGTACCTCGTCTAGTTTATTGTCCAATGATTGCACGTTGACGAGTAGTATTACCGGTAACAGCAGCTTTCCCACCCGCCTTTTCCGGGTCCTGACCAGGCATACTGCTCTTTGTCCTCTGTACCTGTGTCGCTTCCTCTTGCAAATAACAGGGATGTTGGCCCTGTTGGGTGTTTGGAGAATGTCTTGTGCTTCTTATTGATGAATTTTTATTTTTTGGTCTAATCCGAGGTGAGGGATCGCTGTCCTGATTTCCAGAAGCTATTTTTTGCCGTAAGATACAGTTGCAGAAACATTATGTACAAAATAAGTTACAAATAACGCAAAAATCAACAGCATAATAGCACAAATGGTTGGGCGCCCGTAAAACTGCGGCCATTTCTTCCGGCACCATTTGCTACCTACCCCAATGCATAGTGCCAACTGTTAATTCCAGTGATGGGAAATCTAAACGCTACAGCATACAATGACATTCTAGACGGTTCTGTGCTTCCAACTTTGTGGCAACAGTTTGAGGAAGGCCCTTTCCTGTTTCAGCATGACAATGCCCCCGTGCACAAAGCGAGGTCCATACAAAAATGGTTTATTGAGATCGGTGTGAAAGAACTTGACTGGCCTGAACAGAGCCCTGACCTCAACCCCATTGAACACCTTTTGGGATGAATTGGAACACCGACTACGAGCCAGGCCTAATCGCCCAAAATCATTGCCCGACCTCACTAATGCTCTTGTGGATGAGTGGAAGTCCCTGCAGCAATGTTCCAACATGTAGTGGAAAGCCTTCCCAGAAGAGTAGAGGCTGTTATAGCAGCAAAGAGGGGGACCAACTCCATATTAAAGCCCATGATTTTGGAGCGATATGTATGAACAGCTGTCCACATAGTTTTGGTCATGTAGTGTATGTTTACAAGTCCCATGCCATTATTTTATTTTATATGATTTTTTAGGAAGAAGAATATAATTAAACTTTGATAAAATAGATAGGATATTTTTCCCATTACAGAGCGAGTGTGCATATGAAGTGTCTATGTTGTGCGTAAAAGTGATAATTCGAAACCTTAGAATGTCTTAGAAATCGAAACATACAGTATATCGGCTGTCTGATGCGACTATAGGCTTCTGATGATTTGAGAAAGTCATTACTAATATGTCAATTTTTCTTTGATTTACAACAGCCCATATCTAATGGGCAAGATCAGTGGCAGGGGAAAAAACACATGGCATCTGTATGCACTCACTTTCCTGCCTGTCCATTTTGTAAACTACTTTGGTTTTATAGTGGACCATGTGCTTAACATGAGCAGCTAAGAAATAAATCTAACAACACTTATTTCAAACTCTCGCTGCCCGACAGGTGATATTCTGCCCTAACTCTGTACGCCATGGGCTCTCCAACCTTGTTCCTGCAGCTACCCAGTGCTTCATTTGGGAAACCAAGTGAAATCTGTATTTGAACATCGATAGTAACATCTTTTCGCCACAAAACATATGTCACTAAACTGTTGACAGCCCCTCTGCACACTCGAGAAAGGAATAAAGGAGAGAGAGTAGATGGAAACGCATGGTGGTGAGATTCTGTATAGCTAAAGGTGTGTCACCCAATTAATTTTGAAAATATAAATCAAATCCCTATTACTAGGCTATCCAAAATCAAATACAAATTCACTATAATAGTAGGCTAACTCTGTAAGCCCCCTGCACAATCAAGGAACCAACAGCATGGCCTAGGGCTATATACGTTTTCTCCCAGACTCGTGTATAGACATTTTGGAGCATAGTCCATCCAGTATGCATAATACAATCCATTACTCTAATTTGTTTAATTTTGGAGTATAGGCTAGCCAGCCCAATTATGTACCAAAGACGTCTTAAATCAGTTTTGTTTTATGTTTTTCTGCCATGCATAATATGCTGTAGGCTATGTATTGTATAATGGGACAATCATAACTTGAATTCAGGTTTTTCTTTCGGGCTTGGGCTCATAAGCCTATGCATAAGCTCTAATATGCATATGAGAATTTTGAATTCATCATCACCTTAGAAAGCGGAGTCCATTTCGTTATGTAAGGCTTTGAAACAACATCCACAACAAACATGTTTTATACTCAGTTTCAACCTGCTGTTGAACTTTTTTCTTCAAATTGATGAATCACAGTGAGATGAGTTTTAAAAGTAGGATATGCCTACTGTTTAATGATGTGTTTGATGTGACTTTCGATACCATTTGCATTGATGTCAGAGTGGTTAGAGGGACAATAGAGCCTTGAGTACCAGGACATTATGACCTGATGGTATTTATCAAGTTGGGTACTACTAAAGCATGTAAAAAGTACATAAAAGGAGATTACTGTGACTCAGCGGTCACGTAGAATTTCACTGCGGTAATGACTCATGACTGCCGTTGTAGTGGTAATACGGTCACTGCAATAGCCCTAGTTGAACTTGCCATGTCCAGATCCACATTCATAGCAAGTTAAATGTAGTCTGTTGTCATGCAATTGAATCCCCTATGAAGGCTATTACTGACAGTGACAGTGTTTTTACCTGGCTGTAAACCACTTTGTTATGTTCTCTATGCATCAGACTTGCTCTTATGCTGACTCTGCAGGTTGGTACCTTGGTCACATCTTAAATCATCACTCTGCACTCATGGGAAGGAAAGTGGTTAGGTGGAACCCAGTTAGAACATTACGTTCTGAGAACCATATGTTTCTTAGAGCTTGGCGTGATTGTCCTATCGTTATTTTGCATACAACCTTCTCACAAATTTCTGTGAATGGTGAAGGATAGTTTCTTCACTTTGGAACATAATCAGCACATTTAAGGAACTTGACAAAAAAATATATTTTCTTGGTATTTCCTAAAAGTTCAAACATGGTTACATTTAATTGCAATTTTGTTAATGTTCTAGGAACGTTCTCCAACTGGTTTGACTTGGGGAATGTTCTCAAATAGTCCAGAGAACGTTAAGAACCAATGTTCTTGTGTGGGAATTTCCGTACTTTGGCATGACGTTTCCTACGGGTTTCCTTCCTCATGGTTCTATTTAAAGTCATGTTCTCAAATTGTTCCGAGAACGTTAAAAAACATAAAAACCACAAGAAAACGTTAGTAAAGTTGGGAGAGCGTTCCAAGAATGTTATTTTAAAACACACATTCCGTTCTCAGCATCAACCAAACTGTCTTGTTAAGTGTGTTCTGGTGTGTTGGTGTGCCCAATCATTGGCCACACACCTGATCTTAATGAGGGGTTGTTTCCTTTGAAATGGGGTCTGTTTTGCTTGCGTAAAAAACACGGCATGCATCCTGGTGGTGCGGTGGACTATACCATGGATAGAAAACAGAAGATTACAGGTTCAACTCTCACCGATACCTTGTCACAATAAAAAATACATGTGTTTGCATGATTAATGACCAATTCAATTCCATGTGTCCTATCTGTGTTAACCCCAAATAAGCTAGTAGTGCTATTAAAAGTCTCATTTAAAAATTCAGTAAAAGTTTTAAGGAAGTTATTCAAAAACATCCAAATAACCTGTAATTTCTGTTCTGGGAGCGTCAAGAAACCAGAGTAAAATGTTCTCAGAACCTCCCTGCAACCTAAATATAAATGTTCCCAGAACAGGTGAAATTGTCATTTCTGTTCTCAGAATGTAAAAAATAAATCATTTCATTTACCTAGTCAGGAAAGGTATAGCTTCGTTCCCACAACCAATGTGAAACCAAAAACATACTGTACGTTCCTACAATTTCCAAGGAACCAAACGTCCATTATATTGTTTTCACCTCACTATGTTTTCCTATTAGTGGAGGAAAACAAAACAACAACATTACTTAGACCTGTTTTAACCAAGTTATTTGGATCAGAGCAGTTCATTTCCTGCACTGCGACATTTTTACTATGTGATTTGAATTTGATTACTGGCCGTATAGCCGCTACTGACCTCCAGTGCCTCAAGGTCTTCACAGGTCGACAGTTTCCCTCGAACCCTCCCTCCCCCTACCACCATCTGTTACAGTACATGCGTCCATACATACTGTACATAGGATAGAGATAGTGTCCAACCAGACATGCATCGTGTTACCCAGACCTTCCTCAATCAGCACTATTGGACCGGATCACAAAGTGCAAACCAGAAAATTGGCTTCTGGGACCAAGATGGCTGTCGTATTGTGTAAAGGGCCATTCACAGAGGTTGAAAAGAGCTTTGTGGGGGAAATTGAAGAATGCTGAGAATAAATGTTTACTCTATAGGATGTGCTGGCCACAGCTTGCTGTGTTGGTGAATAAATGATGAAGTGAGGGACAGAGGGAGGAAGGGTGTTGCTGTCTTGCCCTGCTGAGCTGTTCAGCTTTGCTTGTGTGTGTGTGTTTGTGTGTGTGTCTGAATGAATGAATCTGCACACTGTGCACACACCCCTATATGCCTTCGAGTGTGTGTAAAGTCCACCCGAAAGAGATGACATATTTACTTGATACATAACAACAATATGTCTAAATGTGTGTGTGTGTGTGTGTGTGTGTGTGTCTACATCAACAATACCCTTCATTTGCAACACTCACTCCTCAGAATTCAATCTGAGGCTGTATTCTCCTGTTAAATATATTCTATCTCTCTTAATTACCACCCAAAGCAGTTGACTAGCGCTCTGCTCTCTGTTGTATAATTGATTTGCTCCACCAACAGAAAACAAGGCTGTTAAGCTGTGGCCATTTATTTTAGTGTTGAAGGGATCTCAATGCATTGGGATCAATACTTACAACTTACAAAGCAATTTAGAGCACCTATTAGAAGACAGGTATCTACGTTATGCATTGAGAGTGCATCATTCCTGAAATCTAAACAAGCTCTCTAATATGGGAGATGCCAGAGTAAATCACTTTTCATGGATGTATCTAAAAACGCATGGCTCAGAAAGCAATCAATTGTTCCTGAGCTGGGAGGAGAGCTAGTGTAAATATGAGGTCATAATAAGGCCTCAATATCTGGAACACCCTCTCGGGTTTAATTATTAAAGAGTTGCTGTATTGCTGATGCTGAGTGTGAGTGTGTGTGAGTGTCTCTAACGCAGTAATGCAGGTCGGGAATGGAAGAAGACCTTTTCAAGTGCTTGTCAAGAGCTTGTTTTTGGACCCAAGTCACTTAGTAGATACATTTTATACTCTCCTGAAGCTCTATTTATACTGCAGATTCAACACAAATATAGCATGCTCTTATACTGCCATCCAATAACAATACGTTTTTCTTTACAGACAAATGCTCATGTAATGTACCAACCTCCCTGGGATTTGATACCATGCTTCCATCTGCTCTCTGTAGTGGTACTACCACAGGCAGGTAGCCTAGAGGGCAGCAGGTGGCCGAAAGGTCACAAGTTCGAATCCCTGAGCTGAAAATGTGAAAAATCATGCCCTTGAGCAAGGCACGTAGGAAGACATAACTATGACCTCCACTACGCACATACACATACACTTCGGGATGTTTTTGGGACGTCTAGAGAGCGGTGAGGGTTTGATGACTCCTGGATTAGACTGGCATATTGTAAATACTGTGGTCAGGGAATCAAACACACAAACAATAACCGCACTCCCCCCACACACACATTCTCCCCCACAACACGAGGAGTGCAGTGTGAGCGATGGAGGTGTCACCTGGTCCTGCATGTGGCCTTGTGGCTGGGCTCCTCAGTAACATTGACAGGGACAGTTGGACTGGGGGACAGGCGTTGTGACAGTGGCCTTTCGGTCTGCAGCAGGTGCTGTCAGTACCCCCTGCCTCCGTTGTGCCACTGCTGTCTCCTGGCATTTCACTACACTAAACCGTCCACCCACACTCAGCTCACATCAGCGTCTGCAACCCCAGGTTACAGACACTAAGCACGGCCTGTTTACATCTTAACACTTGTTTGAGAAGCAGAGGAGATACTTAGTTTGAAGCAAGATCTGAATATACTTTATATATTTTTGTTTTTACTAAAGAAACCAAAATAACCAGGAGAGGAGTTTTGGCACTCCCATTGAAAGAATATTAGGTGCAGGGGAAAAAACGCTTTTGTCAAAAGTATGAAATTGGATTGGGAGAAACCCCCCTACGCTAAAACAAACACAAATACAGTAGAACCAAGTGGACTAGCTCCCTCCGGGCTCCCCCTTTCAGACAGCAGAATGGACCAGTAACCCCACAGACGAAAAATACTGTCTGACATTGTGTAATATGTGGAATATTCCATAGACCCCGACGAACATACACACCTAAACCTGCTTAATCCACACTGTCACACTATCCAGGAACCTACACAATTCATAGTACAGCACAGTACAGTAGTGCTTAACAGATGGGCTTAGTGTAGTTCAGTCAGTACGGCAGGGTGGGATACTGAGCGGACAGACGTCTGTCAGTCAATCTCTCTATGTTTGACAAGGGATTAGTGCTCGGATCAATATATTAACACACGTAATTAGTTAGCATGTAATTAGATGTTGTGTTTTTCATTAGGATTCAATGAATATTGAATGGCAAGACAAAGTCATGAAATTATATATGATGGAATATAAGCAGGGGCACCGTCTGGTGGAGTCCGCAATAAAAAAAGACGACAGGGGATAGGAAGTCATCTCGGCGTGTTGGCCGGGGATTCCTTCATGGAAGAGGAATTCAAGGTTTAGCTAGCTAATTCTATTGACAGCAATAACAATGCTACAGTTCAGGACATTCGTGTGAGAAAAATGACGATGCAGTAAATACATTGACAGTTGATAAACCTGTGTGTATTTGGATCGTTTTTTACCCATTGTGTAAGTGCCCAATAAAGGTGCGTTACGAAAACAAAGCTCAATGGAAACATGTCAAGGAAACAATCAAGTCTTTCAGCTTTATGCTAAACTGGGGGAATAAAAGCTCAGCCGGTTGGCGGGAAAATCAGGCTCATTACCCCAGTCAAAGTTCTGAATTTAAACAACTAATTAGTGTTGTTTTAGAAGGGAAAATAGCAAAAAGAAGACATCGAGGGTCTTGTCACTCTCTTTTCAGCTGTGTGTTCACATACATTGTCCTGGACACGTATTGATCTTTGGAGAAATGAAGAGGAACGAAATCAATATATTTTACATGAATGCACAACAAGCATTTTTCCACACATGCAGGAGATGGTTGGAGAGAACCCCCCACCCCCACACACACACTCCCATTCATACATACACACGGGCAGGCATGCACTCGCGCACACACACACCACTGGAGTCCATGGTAACAGTAACCTGCTATGCCAGATGTAGGTTTGAAGCCCTAAACTAAAACCATCCATTCACAATCGTAGTTCACTGAGATCAAAAATATTGCCACTCCACGCTGGCTGTGCTCCACTCTGTTCAGAATGAAGAGCGGATTAATAAACCAGGGATTTTATTTATTTGGGAGAATTAGGGCCGACTGTGGCTAAGGTTCACTGTGATAGACGCATTAGAACCATCAACATGCATTTTCTCTTTCTTTCTCTCTGTGGTTATTATCCTTTAGCCTTTTGTGACTTCACAGTGACTTCAACAGCAATCCAGTCAGAGACCTTAGACAGATTAGGGTTAAATGGCATATCCTTACTGCTGACCAATAGCCAAAAAGCCGGCCATAGCCCCAACAGATCTAGTGCTGCCATTCAAAGAGTTGCCATGGCAAATACTATACCTGAATAATCTGCACACCTCATAGAGCCAATCAAATGGCTCCTCTGGTGGAATAATGTAGAAGTTGCTCCTAACCACTGGTCAAGGGTCAGGTATTATTGTGTTAATAGCAAAAGGCTGCGCTCGTATAAGGGTGGGCGATGTGACATGGGCTTAGCAATGGGCATGAGAATTGTCACTGCCAACTGGGTGACATAAAAGCCTCCCCCAATTTACAGTAATCATGAGAAAGTCCTAAATCTGCCAATGTGTGCCGGTGAGTAATTAAGCCTTGTTAGCTTAGCATCGAGTGGATACGCTTGTCACCGGCCTGATTCCCAATTCTATTGTGGAGATCTCAACCTGTCACATCGGAGTGTGTGTTCCCCACACAATTCATGACTGGTGGTGTGGCCTCATACTGTCTTCAGGTGTGTGCATGCATGTGTGCGCACATTTGCTCTGCTAATCCAGCTTTGAGAGGGAGATACACACAGCCGCCTATGAGTCAGTCCACTAAGGCCTGTTAGCCTGGTAGAGACTGTCATAGGGAAGCAATGTCAATGCCCATCTCAACATCCAGAAGGTAAGTCACAGTGAGCCATGGACGCAGTCAGACATGAAGAAGATAGGAGGGAGTGGTACAGAACAAATGTCCCAGAAGGAGAGAGAACGACAGAGCCAGAAGGAGAGATTGACAGAGATCATGACACTGTGAGCTGGGGGTCATGACCCTGAGGGCCGGGGGTCAACGCTGGGGGTCAGAGGTCAACCAGCATGACGTGTCTTGTGTGCGGGGGGCATAGCCTCCTCGTCTCAGCCTTCACTAGGACTGACGGCTGGGTTACATAACGGCTGAATCAGTAAGCTTTCTTATCATGTCCCCCACAATTAATGGGGTCGGGGCGCTCATGCATGGCTGATAGACATTTAACTTTTTATGGCTGCAGGGGCAGTATTGAGTAGCTTGGATGAAAGGTGCCCATATCAAACGGCCTGCTCCTCAGACATAGTTGCTAATATTGGCATATTATTATTAGTATTGGATAGAAAACACTCTGACGTTTCTAAAACTGTTTGAATGATGTCTGTGAGTATAACAGAACTCATATTGGCAGGCAAAATCCTGAGTTGAAATCAAAACAGGAAGTCAGAAATCTGAGCTTGTATGTATTCACCAATGAAATCCCCTTGAGATATGAATGATGTTGCACTGCCTAGGGGTTCCACTAAATGTCAACCATCAATAGAAATTATAATGAGGCTTCTATGTTGTTGTGGGAGTGAATGAGAGCAGAATATATCAGATGACCATCAAGCAGCCATTTTGTGATCCCACTTTTTCCTCATGGTAGTCACTTGCGTTCCATTGCTCACATAGACAAGAAGGAATATTCCGGTTGGAACTTTATTGAAGCTATATGTTAAAAACATCCTAATGATTGATTCTGTACTTAGTTTGAAATGTTTCTTCGACCGGTAATATCACTTTTTGAAGTTTTTCTCCGATATAACGCTGACCAGAATTAGCGTTTGGATATGTATACCAAACGTGCTGTCAAAAGAAGGTATTTGGACATAAATAACGGACATTATCGAACAAAACAAACATTTATTGTGGACCTGGGATTCCTGGAGTGCTTTCTGATGTAGATCATCAAAGGTAAGGGAATATTTGCATTAAGGAGAGGTATATCTACAATTCCATGTGTATAACTTGTATTATCATCTACATTTATGATGAGTATTTCTGTTGAATGATGTGGCTATGCAAAATCACTTCATGTTTTTGGAACTAGTAAATCTAACGCGCCAATGTAAACTCAGATTTTTTTTATATAAACATGAACTTTATCAAACAAAACATGCATGTATTGTCTAACATGAAGTCCTATGAGTGTCATCTGATGAAGATAATTAATGGTTAGTGATTAATTGTATCTTTATTTCTGGTTTTTGTGAATGCTATATTTTGCTGGAAAATGGCTGTGCTTATTGTGGTTTGGTGGAGACCTAACAATCGTTTGTAGTGCTTTTGCTGAAAATCCTATTTGAAATTGGACACTTTGGTGGGATTAACAACAAGATTACCTTTAAAATGATATAAGACACATGTATGTTTTAGGAATTGTAATTCTGTGATTTCTTTGGTTTGAATTTGGCGCCCTCTATTTCACTGGTAGTTGTCATATCGATCCCGGTATTGGGATTGCAGCCATAGCAGGTTAAAGTAAATCCCTACTGTACTATATCCTATTAAAGCTTGATTTTCTGTTCCTATTTCAGTCCATCACAGCAAGAAACTGATAGACTGAACATACTAGAAATGTGATGCTTCCTAATAGGGTTGATTAGTAAAATTCTTAATCCCTTGATTTTAACAGTCACCCCAGCATTCACCTCTACCCTAATCCACTGTTACCTTAACACAACCCTAACCTATTCCCAACTATATCAATAGCCTACAGTTTGTTGCACACGATATAACAGTACAACATAACTATTCTTTTGACAAGGCTGGTCTATTACAACTGTCACAAGTCTTCATTTAGTGCTTCACCCCCAGACCAGCGAGTAGAGTCAGACGCCACTGTATCCCTTCATGTTAGTGTGGAGAGTAGGAGCAGAGCAGGGGAACACAGAGCTGGAGGCTCAGGTCTGGCAAACTGGATGATTCCTTTTCAACCCAGAATTAAGCTACTGGTTCTGCTCTGATAAATAACTCCCTCTAGATAACAAGCACATCCCCCAGAACTAGAGTGAGTGAGTGAGTGAGTGAGTGAGTGAGTGAGTGAGTGAGTGAGTGAGTGAGTGAGAGGCAAGCATGATTGATAACACAAAGTACCAGTCAAAAGTTTGGACAAACCTGTTCATTCAAGTTTTTTTTAATTATAACTATTTTCTACATTGTAGAAGCAAGCAAAAAAGTAAGCAAAAAAGTGTTAAACAAATCAAAATATATTTCATATTTGAGATTCTTCAAAGTAGCCATCCTTTGCCTTGATGACAGCTTTGCACACTCTTGGCATTCTCTTAACCAGCTTCATGAGGTAGTCACCTGGAATGCATTTCAATTAACAGGTGTGCCTTGTTAAAAGTTAATTTGTGGAATTTCTTTCTTTTGAGCCAATCAGTTGTGTTGTAACAAGGTAGGGTGGTATACAGAAGAAGATAGCCCTATTTGGTAAAAGACCAAGTCCATATTTTTGCAAGAACAGCTCAAATAAGCAAAGAGAAACGACAGTCCATCATTACGTTAAGACATGAAGGTTAGCCAACCTAGAAAACCTCAAGAACTTTGAAAGTCTCTTCAAGTTCAGTCGCAAAAACCATCAAGCGCTATGATGAAACTGGCTCTCATGAAGATCGCCACAGAAAAGGAAGACCCAGAGTTACCTCTGCTGCAGAGGATAAGTTCATTAGAGTTAACTGCAGCCCAAATAAATGCTTCACAGAGTTCAAGCAGAGTAGGTGAACAGATGATCTCTGCATGTGTGGTTCCCACCGTGAAGCGCGATGGTGTGGGGGTGCTTTGCTGGTGACACTGTCTGTGATTTACTTAACCAGCATGGCTACCACAACATTCTGCAGTGATACGCCATCCCATCTGATTTGCGCTGAGTGGGACAGTCATTGGTATTTCAACAGGACAATGACCTAACACACCTCCAGGCTGTGTAAGGGCTATTTGACCAAGAGGGAAAATGATGGAATGCTGCATCAGGTGACCTGGCCTCAACAATCACCCGACCTCAACCCAATTCAAATCAAATCAAAAAAAGAACAGAAAGTGGCTGGTTGTGGCTGGTTGTTGTCCTTGATGAACTTTATGGCCTTCCTGTGACATCGGGTGTTGTAGGTGTCCTGGAGGGCAGGTAGTTTGCCCCCGGTGATGCGTTGTGCAGAACTCGCTACCCTCTGGAGAGCCTTACGGTTGTGGGCGGAGCAGTTGCCGTACAGGCGGTGATACAGCCCGACAGCATGCTCTCGATTGTGCATCTGTAGAAGTTTGTGAGTGCTTTTGGTGACAAGCCAAATTTCTTCAGCCTCCTGAGGTTGAAAAGGCGCTGCTGTGCCTTCTTCACGATGCTGTCTGTGTGGGTGGACCAATTCAGTTTGTCTGTGATGTGTACGCCGAGGAACTTAAAACTCACTACCCTCTCCACTACTGTTCCATCGATGTGGATAGGGGGGTGTTCCCTCTGCTGTTTCCTGAAGTCCACAATCATCTCCTTAGTTTTGTTGACGTTGAGTGTGAGGTTATTTTCCTGACACTACACTCCGAGGGCCCTCACCACCTCCCTGTAGGCCGTCTCGTCGTTGTTGGTAATCAATCCTACCACTGTTGTGTCGTCCGCAAACTTGATGATTGAGTTGGAGGCTTGCGTGGCCACGCAGTCGTGGGTGAACAGGGAGTACAGGAGAGGGCTCAGAACGCACCCTTGTGGGGCCCCAGTGTTGAGGATCAGCGGGGTGGAGATGTTGTTGCCTACCCTCACCACCTGGGGGCGGCCCGTCATGAAGTCCAGTACCCAGTTGCACAGGGCGGGGTCGAGACCCAGGGTCTAGAGCTTGATGACGAGCTTGGAGGGCACTATGGTGTTAAATGCCGAGCTGTAGTCGATGAACAGCATTCTCACATAGGTATTCCTCTTGTCCAGATGGGTTAGGGCAGTGTGCAGTGTGGTTGAGATTGCATCGTCTGTGGACCTATTTGGGCGGTAAGCAAATTGGAGTGGGTCTAGGGTGTCAGGTAGGGTGGAGGTGATATGGTCCTTGACTAGTCTCTCAAAGCACTTCATGATGACAGAAGTGAGTGCTACGGGGCGGTAGTCGTTTAGCTCAGTTACCTTAGCTTTCTTGGGAACAGGAACAATGGTGGCCCTCTTGAAGCATGTTGGAACAACAGACTGGGATAGGAATTGATTGAATATGTCCGTAAACACACCAGCGAGCTGGTCTGCGCATGCTCTGAGGGCGCGGCTGGGGATGCTGTCTCGGCCTGCAGCCTTGCGAGGGTTGACACGTTTAAATGTATTCCTCAAGTCGGCTGCAGTGAAGGAGAGTCCGCATGTTTTGGTTGCAGGCCGTGTCAGTGGCACTGTATTGTCCTCAAAGCGGGCAAAAAAGTGATTTAGTCTGCCTGGGAGCAAGACATCCTGGTCCGTGACGGAGCTGGTTTTCTTTTTGTAATCCGTGATTGACTGTAGACCCTGCCACATACCTCTTGTGTCTGAGCCGTTGAATTGAGATTCTACTTTGTCTCTATACTGACGCTTAGCTTGTTTGATTGCCTTGCGGAGGGAATAGCTACACTGTTTGTATTCGGCCATGTTTCCAGTCACCTTGCCCTGATTAAAAGCAGTGGTTCTCGCGTTCAGTTTCACGCGAATGCTGCCATCAATCCATGGTTTCTGGTTTGGGAATGTTTTAATCGTTGCTATGGGAAGGACATCTTCAACGCACATTCTAAAGAACTCACTCACCGAATCAGCGTATTCGTCAATGTTGTTGTTTGATGCAATACGAAATATATCCCAGTCTACGTCATGGAAGCAGTCTTGGAGTGTGGAATCAAATTGGTCGGACCAGCATTGAACAGACCTCAGCGTGGGAGCTTCTTGTTTTAGTTTCTGTCTGTAGGCAGGGATCAACAAAATGGAGTCGTGGTCAGCTTTTCCGAAAGGAGGGCGGGGCAGGGCCTTATATGCGTCGCGGAAGGTAGAATGGCAATGATCCAAGGTTTTTCCAGCCCTGGTTGCGCAATCGATATGCTGATACAATTTAGCGAGTCTTGTTTTCAGATTAGCCTTGTTAAAATCCCCAGCTACAATGAATGCAGCATCAGGATATATGGATTCCAGTTTGCAAAGAGTCAAATAAAGTTTGTTCAGAGCCATCAATGTGTCTGCTTGGGGGGGAATATATACGGCTGCGATTATAATCTAAGAGAATTCCCTTGGTAGATAATGCGGTCGACATTTGATTGTGAGGAATTCTAAATCAGGTGAACAGAAGGACTTGAGTTCCTGTATGTTGTTGTGGCCACACCACGTCTCGTTAACCATGAAGCATACGCCCCCGCCCCTCTTCTTACCAGAAAGATGTTTGTTTCTGTCGGCGCGATGCGTCGAGAAACCAGCTGGCTGCACCAACTCCGATAGCGTCTCTCCAGTGCGCCATGTTTCCGTGAAGCAAAGAACGTTACAGTCTCTGATGTCCCTCTGGAATGCTACCCTTGCTCGGATTTCATCAACCTTGTTGTCAAGAGACTGGACATTGGCGAGAGGAATGCTAGGGAGAGGTGCACGATGTGCCCGTCTCCGGAGTCTGACCAGAAGACCGCTTCGTTTCCCCCTTTTACGAAGTCGTTTTTTGGGTCGCCGGCTGGGATCCATTCCGTTGTCCTGGGTGAAAGGCAGAACACAGGATCTGCTTCGCGAAAGTCATATTCTTGGTCATACTGATGGTGAGTTGACACTGCTCTTATATTCAGTAGTTCTTCTCGACTGTATGTAATGAAACCTAAGATGACCTGGGGTACCAATGTAAGAAATAACACGTAAAAAAACAAAAAACTGCATAGTTTCCTCGGAACGCGAAGCGAGGCGGCCATCTCTGTCGGCGCCAGATCAACTTATTGAGATGGTTTGGGATGAGTTGGACCGCAGAGTGATGGAAATGCAGCCAACAAGTGCTCTGCATAGGTGAAGCTGGTTGAGGCTTCCAACAAGACTGTTGGAAAAACATACCAGGTGAAGCTGGTTGAGATAATGCAAAGCTGCACTGAAGCATTGCACTGCTAGGAGGGGTGATAATTAGGTTTCTGATGTTTGACATGTAGTTCTAGAATGAACACCAACACAAAAACCTTCATAAAAAGACCACCATTTTTATAGTATTTTATATGTATTTCCTACTACAATCTGTCTACAGTATATCTTACCAATGCAGCTGTCTCCCTGGCTCGTGTGTAATTGTCTCCCACTCTCTGTGATCTCTGCTACAGCGATACACTACTACACACACGCACAACCCAAGCCTCTTATGTCTATGTGGCAGGCAGGATCAGGAACCAAGGTTACACACACACACACACACACACACACACACACAGGGGGGGGGCTAAGGCTGCATTTAGAAAGGCAGCCCAATTCTGATATTGTTTTCACTAATTGGTCATCTGATGTAAAAAGATCTGATGTGATTGGTCAAAATACCAATTAGTGGAATCAAGATCAGAATTGGTCTGCCTGTGTAAACACAGCAAATGGGACAGAAAGAGATGTAAATGTGTTTCTCTGTGTGTTTACCCATGTGTATTCAGTTACTATCCAGAGCGTGGGAGGGGTGGTGGGGGTTTGAGGTTGAACAGTGTTGTTTGTTTGTATAGGAGACTAGGACAAGGAGATAATTGAGTAAAAGGAATTATGCACCACTGATGGGGGAGCCAGTCACTGCCTAATTGACCCTTGGAGTCTGACCGCATGCATGTACACCCCCCCCCCCCACACACACACACAGACAGTTGAGAGGCTTGTACCTGGCAACCATTGCCAAGAAAGATACCACAGTTTGTTTTTTGTCCTTGTGATGGGTCAACCTCCTCCTGAGCCAGAGAGAGACAGAATGAAGAACAATGGGCTTATGAAGGCTAGCCTATCACTCATTGTCCTGAGTGGTTACACGCACAGTACAAAACCCTATTGACCCCATGGTACAGTATCCTCTTAAGGCACATGACCATGGATTCCTGGTAGTAGGTGCTTAAACACGTGTTTAAGAGTGTGTCCATCACAAGCCAAGGTTCTCTGTACAGTATCTATCTACACTACATGACCAAAAGTATGTGGACACCTGCTCGTCCAACATCTCATTTCAAAATCATGGGCATTAATATGGAGTTGGTCCCCCCTTTGCTGCTATAGCCTCCACTCTTCTGGGAAGGCTTTCCACTAGTTTACATTTACATTTAAGTCATTTAGCAGACGCTCTTATCCAGAGCGACTTACAAATTGGTTGTTGGAACATTGCTGTGGGGACTTGCTTCCATTCAGCCACCATAGCATTAGAGGTCGGGCACTGATGTTAGGCGATTAGGCCTGGCTCTCAGGCAGCCTTACAATTCATCCCAAAGATGTTCGATGGGGTTGTGATCAGGACTCAGTGCAGGCGAGCCAAGTTCTTCCACACCGATCTCGACAAACTAGCATTGTCATGCTAAAACAGGGAAGGGCCTTCCCCAAACTGTGGCCACAATGTCATTGTATGCTGTAGCGTTAAGATTTAACTTCACTGGAACTAAGGGGCCTAGCCCGAACCATGAAAAACAGCACCAGACCATTATTCAGCCTCCACCAAACTTTACAGTTGGCAGTATGCAGTGGGGCAGGTAGCGTTCTCCTGGCATCTGCCAAAACCAGATTAGTCCGTTGGACTGCCAGATGGTGAAGCGTGATTCATCACTCCAGAGAACGTGTTTCCGCCACTCCAGCCTACACTTGTTATTGTGCATGGTGATCTTAGGCTGGGGTGCGGCTGCTCGGCCATGGAAACCCATTTCATGAAGCTCCCGACAAACAGCTCTTGTGCTGATGTTGCTTCCAGAAGCAGTTTGGAACCCGGTAGTGAGTGTTGCAACCGAGGACAGATAATTTTCCAGTTCTGTGAGGTTGTGTGGCCTATGATTTGCGGCTTAGCCGTTGCTTCGAGGCGTTTCCTCTTCAAAATAAGCCCGGGCAGGACAGAAATGTGACGAACTGACGTGTTGGAAAGGTGGTATCCTATGACGGAGCCATGTTGAAAGTCACTGAGCTCTTCAGTAAGGCCATTCTACTGCCAATGTTTGTCTATGGAGATTGCATGACGGTGTGCAACATTTTATACACCCGTTAGCAAAGAGTGTGGCTGAAATAGCTGAATCTGCTAATTTGAAGGGTGTCCACATACATAGATACACTATGTATACAAAAGTATCTATCTACCCCCCACCCGGCCCCCCTCCAAAGTGAGGTAGTATCTCAGTTCTTTGTCAGATCAACCTGTCCTCTTTAACAGCATCAAGTCTCTCACTTCACCTCACCTGCTGCCATGATTAAATGGACATAGGATACCAGTGTGTGACCTATCCATCATACAGTGTGTGTGTCTCAGACAGCTGGCCAGTGAGCAGCTCAGAGGTGATCCATCGCTAGCAGTCTCACGGAACACATCAGTTACATCACCTCTAGGGAGATTTGTGGCCCCAACTAACCCTACACAGGAAGTGAGTGTCTGTGTGTTGTGTTCTTAATGAGGATCTCTTACTATAACCAGCCTGCTGGTATGCAGCCAATCTGGTGAGCCAACACCCTATCCTGCTGTCTTCACACTACCTTCTCTCTTCCTCCGTCTCTCTTCCTTCCTCTCCCCCACTCTTCCTCCTCTTTTTTTCCCCTTTCTCCACTTCTCTTTCATCCCCCGCGCCATACCTCTTTCTCATCACCTTGTTCACCTTGAGTGGTCCTCCCTCCATCCCTCCCTCCACCCCACCCTGTGAGAAAGAGATATTCCCTTTCGGAGCCAAGCGCACATGGAAATACAGCTAAAGTGATACCTCTACTCTGAACAGTAGCCTGTTCTCCTCTCCTTGTACACCCAGTAGACCCATGCTGTCTTTTCTATTGGTTTGGAGAGATATGACGAAGGTCACAGCTGAATATGTGCAAAGTACTGTACAGTGCTAGTCCTGTACACCTGCTTTCTGTACTAAAGCACTGCATGTATGTACTCAGCTGCATGGATAAACAGCATGGGAAGTTCCTGCAGTAAACAGATACTGTGTGTCCTCTTGCTGTCGCTGTGAACAGCTTGTGCATGTGTATGTAGGTGTGTGTCCTCGTGCCTCTGCTTAGTATGCATGAATGTTTGCATGTGTATGTGTATCCGTGTGTGTGTACTCTATGTCAATAGCGGAGCACTGGGGTTGATAGAGGCAGGTTGCAGGGAAGAATGAGAATTGACAGCTTATTGGTTGACGCAGGCCAATCAAAATCGCTATTAGGCTCTACAGGGAAACACTTCCTCTATGGATCCTCCCTCTGCAGGTAGATACACAATGATGCCAGGGCTGCAGAGGTTGGACTGGCTGCTTTAGGACATTTTATGCACAGTATTTACAGATAGACACCATTAGTAATTTTGCTAATACAAGACGCGGTTCTCTTTTGGTTGGTGCATGGTGATGCAATGCCACGGTCCTCTTTTTTCTTCCATGTTTTGTTATGTTACTGAGCAACTGACAATACCATTGACAAATTCCCCTCTAATCCCAGTAACAGGGAATTGGATACACTACACTAGTACGGTATGTCAGATCTAAGCCCTTGTCTTCCTAATAAGGCTATGCTCATTCCTCCACTAGTACAGTAGCACCATACCAACACCCGAAACCATACCAAACCCTCGACATAAAACTAGAGCCATAATGTGCTCATTTCCTACTCCCTCTCTCACCCATTGCTACTGGGAGTCTTGACTTGACTGTCAGGATATGGAATTAACAGGGCCAAATCTGTCTTAATGACCCTAAATCCGCTAACAGGGAAAATGAATCCTCTCTAATTGCAGTCAAGAGAAGCACTTCTCATATCTGGGAAGCTCTGAAATATATCTCTGTGAATGTTTCTTTCTACATTACTGTAACACAAGACATTAGGGAGGACTTAGAGGATGCTTATAGTCAAAAGGTTCCCTCGTATTCATAAGCATCCTATTTCTTATTTTTCCTCTGAGAAATCCAGTTAACCAACTCTGGCAATGTAGCTAGCTTTCCTCAGACGTCCTCTTCAATAATTCAATAGACGTATGAAACACAAACCATGAATAACAAGTGCCATGAAACATTTCTGAAACTTTGAGAGGTTACTCACAGCAATCCTTGAATACATGATATCCATTCTCTACATGACATATAGTAAGTCTTTAAGTCAGGTTTAACGTCGCTGTGACATATATGAGCAGCTTATGAAAGACATCATGTACTGTATCCTATTATGTGAATCCGTTTTGAAACATTGCTCATTAAAATGTTAACTGATTGCCAGGGTCGTAAAAGGCAAGTTATGGGTATTTTGTGTGAAACTATTCATTAAAGCAACATGCTAAGGAATATCAGGGGATGGTATAGGCTACCCTGAAGCTACACATGGAAATCAGCCTCCACACTCATGAAGTCTGCAGGAATCTGATGCCTTGGGCAGAACACCCCCTACAGATTGAAAAGCTATGATGTGGAAAACATTCTCATTAAGAAACACAATATGGAAGGATGGAGGGAAAGAGAGAGAGACCTGACATATAAAATCATTGACCTCAGGGGTCAGAACCTTAACCCATTGAGTCCCACCAGGGTTACTCAATCCCTCTCATTCAAATGGGGAAAGGGAATAAGAAATGTTTCCTCTCCAGCTGAATGTACAGGCATTTTCAGTAATAGCTTCCCATATTTCAGCTGCTCTGTTAATTGAACATTACTTCAGAGTGGGATTAAGATATGAGGTCTTAAATTGTGCGTTAAATACCGGGGAAATCTAAACAACTCCAATGTCTTATTAACTCTTAAGGTGGATAGGCTTGATAAACTGTACACCTCTTTCTCCAGGACTGAATTCTTTGGATACTTTCAAAATATATTTAACCCCAAATGAAATTGTTAAAATGTAATAACACGCCTCCCGGGCGATGAAACAAGATAGTAGCTACTAAACAATTGGATACCATGAAATTGGGGAGAAAAGGGATAAAAAATAAAATAAAAAAGTAATAAGGTCAAGTATTGATGGTTTCCTCCTAACCGAGCACAATCGCTGCTCTTTAAAATGCTCTATAATCCCACCTTTGACATGACTCTATATCCTGTGTTCCTTAGTTACTGCAGATACATTGAAGTATAGAGAGGTTGTTAGGGGAGATACACTCTATCACTTGTATATATTATGTTACTGGTTTGCTGTTTAGAGGTGTTGTGTAATGTAATGCGCGCTCAGCATCCTCACACAGATAGTGTTCCTAATAAGATCCCAGTAGGGTTCCTCAGCAGCTTTTCACAGGGAACAAACCTGCACATCACACAGTCAGCAGTGACAAAGGCTGTAGTGAGAGGATGGGCTTAGCTCCACACCGAGAGGCAGGGAAATGGCGGCCATCTTCGGAAACAGAAACAAAATAGTCCAGTCATCTCACAGCAAAAAAATACTAATCAAAGATATCTTTTTGACAACTGTGTTCTGTGTGAGTAGAAGAGAAGAGAAAACGTAGTCATAAAAAAGAGCTGTACAGAGCTTATGGCTCTCTTGTTTGTGATCTATTAATTGCCCTTATTCAGATAAATGTGCATACTGGCGTACTGTGATCCAACTTTTATGCACAAGCACACCATCTTCTGAAAATCCTCTAATCCAGCAGGAGGGCAGCCCGGGCGTTCCTCTGCACAAGTTCCTCGTTAGATAAAACATTGTCATAAGTAATTAAACAGTCATTCTTTCCCACTAATTGGTGTTTGTGCCTGTGAATGAGAACAGCCACGAGCCATCTCCTTTCCTCTGAAGTGAGAGACAAGGATGATAACACGTCACCAACGTCCTTATTTACCACCACAGAGACCTTCTACCCATTTCATTTTTAATGAGCCAGGCAGCAGGCAATTAAAAACCACCACAACGTAGGTATACTACCACACACGTGACTATGTCAATTAGCTATAGTGGGCTGTTTTAGAGGGGAAACATGCACATATTGATATATAGGGCCACCACAATACTTGTAAAACACATTTCTAATTCAACAGTGCCATGGAGCCTTGAGGGCAAGAACACTCACATGCTAGCTAGAGAACAGAACATTGTCAGAAGTAATTAAACAGTTATTTCTTGCTAATTGGAGATGGGGATTCTAATAGTTGTTAACAGTTCACTTAGCTTGTATCTGCTACTGAGAGGAGGAGAGGAAAAGTGCAATGTGCTATCCTTCCAAGCATGACTTCAATTTGTCCTGAACATATTGACTATTGTTTGCTGATGGAAGTAAACAGATATACGTCTCAAGAATGTTAAAGGTATAGTCTCCATTTTCTCCTCTCCTCCATCTGCACTGGTCAGAATAAACCAGCCCAAAGAGAAGCTTCTGCCGCATTGCTTACACATGTCAATGCAGCTTCCATCCTCTGAAAACCAGCTGATTTAGACCAGGAAGCAGGGTTAGAGGGCTCTTTAGCCAATCAATGTCCATCAATAGATAAATTGAGTGGAAATGATAAGCAGGAAACAATCTGCAAGCATTCCTGCCTGCGTACATAGCCTAAAGCATGAAAGCCAAAAACATGAAAAAAGGTTTGTGTGTTCCAAGAAACAAATCTTCACGTGTAAAGCACAAATTAAAGTAATCCTCTAATTTGCCTATTGAAAAGGCAACCAGGGACACAACCCAAACAGACGAATACATCTCTGAGATAGACATGGCTGCTGCTGTCAGTCTCTGTAACGTAACGTCTCCGTAACGTCTCCGTAACGTCTCCGTAACGGCACCGTAACGGCACCGTAACGTCTCAATGTCACCGTAACGTCGCCGTAACGTCTCCGTAACGTCGCCGTAACGTCTCCGTAACGTCTCCGTAACGTCTCTGTAACGTCTCCGTAACGTCTCTGTAACGTCACCGTAACGTCTCCGTAACGTCTCAACGTCGCCGTAACGTCGCCGTAACGTCACCGTAACGTCTCCGTAACGTCTCCGTAACGTCACCGTAACGTCACCGTAACGTCTCCGTAACGTCTCAACGTCACCGTAACGTCTCCGTAACGTCTCAACGTCACCGTAATGTCTCCGTAACGTCACCGTAACGTCTCCGTAACGTCACCGTAACGTCTCCGTAACGTCTCCGTAACGTCTCAACGTCGCCGTAACGTCGCCGTAACGTCGCCGTAACGTCGCCCTAACGTCGCCCTAACGTCTCCGTAACGTCTCCGTAACGTCTCCGTAACGTCTCCGTAACGTCACCGCAACGTCACCGCAACGTCTCCGCAACGTCTCCGTAACGTCTCCGTAACGTCTCAACATCACCGTAACGTCACCGTAACGTCTCCGTAACGTCTCAACATCACCGTAACGTCACCGTAACGTCTCAACGTCTCCGTAACGTCTCCGTAACGTCTCCGTAACGTCTCTGTAACGTCTCAACGTCACCGTAACGTCACCGTAACGTCTCCTCAACGTCTCAACATCACCGTAACGTCACCGTAACGTCTCCGTAACGTCTCAACATCACCGTAATGTCACCGTAACGTCTCAACGTCTCCGTAACGTCTCCGTAACGTCTCCGCAACGTCTCCGCAACGTCACCGTAACGTCACCGTAACGTCTCAACGTCACCGTAACGTCTCCGTAACGTCACCGTAACGTCTCCGTAACGTCACCGTAACGTCTCCTCAACGTCTCAACGTCTCCGTAACGTCTCCGTAACGCCACCGCAACGCGTCTCCGCAACGCCACCGTAACGCTCCACAACGCTCAACGTCTCCGCGTCACCGCAACGTCTCCGTAACGTCACCGTAACGTCACCGTAACGTCACCGTAACGTCACCGTAACGTCTCCGTAACGTCACCGCAACGTCACCGCAACGTCACCGCAACGTCACCGCAACGTCACCGCAACGTCACCGCAACGTCACCGTAACGTCACCGCAACCGCAACGTCACCGTAACGTCACCGTAACGTCTCCGTAACGTCACCGTAACGTCACCGTAACGTCTCCGTAACGTCTCAACATCACCGTAACGTCACCGTAACGTCTCCGTAACGTCACCGTAACGTCACCGTAACGTCACCGTAACGTCTCAACATCACCGTAACGTCTCAACGTCCCCGTAACGTCACCGTAACGTCTCCGTAACGTCTCCGTAACGTCTCCGTAACGTCTCAACATCACCGTAACGTCACCGTAACGTCTCCGTAACGTCTCAACATCACCGTAACGTCTCAACGTCCCCGTAACGTCACCGTAACGTCTCCGTAACGTCTCCGTAACGTCTCCGTAACGTCTCAACATCACCGTAACGTCACCGTAACGTCTCAACATCACCGTAACGTCACCGTAACGTCTCAACGTCCCCGTAACGTCACCGTAACGTCTCCGTAACGTGAGCCGCAGTTTAACAACTCACAGTTATCTATGAGATGAAAAGCAGCACGTCTGCAAAGCGAGGCTCGCTCAAAGTCTATTTTTCCTCGGCAGCGAGAGCTTTGCTGAGACGTAGATGCACTGAAATAAACACATAATATCAACATAAATTCACAAAAAAATCTAAATATTCCTAAAACTATGTAGGAAAATAGCAAAAATCACCCTGCACAAATTGAAAGGTTCGGTATTGCAATTTAGGCTTATATAAATTACAACAAATATGCAAATGTGTTGCTGAGGTTG
>NC_088232.1:28933138-28940638 GCF_036934945.1 Oncorhynchus masou masou
GGGATTGAGGTCAGGGCTTTGTGAGGGCCACTCTAATACCTTGACTTTGTTGTCCTTAAGCCATTTTGCCACAACTTTGGAAGTATGCTTGGGGTCATTGTCCATTATTTGTGACCAAGCTTTAACTTCCTGACTGATGTCTTGAGATGTTGCCTCAATATATCCACATAATTTTCCCACCTCATGATGCCATCTATTTTGTGAGGTGCACCAGTCCCTCCTGCAGAAAAGCACCCCCACAACATGATGCTGCCACCCCCATGCTTCGCGGTTGGGATGGTGTTCTTCGGCTTGCAAGCCTCCCCCTCTTTCCTTCAAACATAACGATGTCATTATGGCCAGAGGACATTTCTCCAAAGTATGATCTTTGTCCCCATGTGCAATTGCAAACCGCGGTCTGGCTTTTATATTGTGGTTTTGGAGCAGTGGCTTCTTCCTTGCTGAGCAGCCTTTCAGGTTATGTCGATATAGGACTCGTTTTACTGTTGATATAGATACTTCTGTATCTGTTTCCTCCAGCATCTTCACAAGGTGTTTTACTGTTGTTCTGGGATTGATTTGCACTTTTTGCACCAAAGTACATTAATCTCTAGGAGACAGAACACGTCTCCTTCCTGAGCGGTATGACGGCTGCATGGTCCCATGATGTTTATACTTGCATACTATTGTTTGTACATACGAACGTGGTACCTTCAGGCGTTTGGAAATTGCTCCCAAGGATGAACTAGACTTGTGGAGGTCTACAATTTATTTTCTGAGGTCTTGGCTGATTTCTTTTGATTTTCCCATGATGTCAAGCAAAGAGGCACTGAGTTTGAAGGTAGGCCTTGAAATACATCCACAGGTACACCTCCAATTGACTCAAATGGTGTCAATTAGCCTATGAGAAGCTTCTAAAGCCATGCCATCATTTTCTGGAATTTTCCAAGCTGTTTAAAGGCACAGTCAACTTCGTGTAATGTAAACTTCTGACCCACTAGAATTGTGATACAGATAAGTAATCTGTCTGTAAACAATTGTTGGAAAAATTACTTGTGTCATGCACAAAGTAGACGTCCGAACCGACAGGCCAAAACTATAGTTTGTTCATTTGTAGAGTGCGACCTAAGTGTATGTAAACATCCGACTTCAACTGTATATGAGTCGTCTTCAGTTTGAAATTGTAAAGACAGTGTAAGTTTGTTATCATACTGTTCAAATGTAGTTCAACTCAATATAGGACAGTATTTATGTCAATTTGGCTCCCAAAAATGCAAAGGTCTTGGGCGCTTTCAATCTGTGTTTCCCAACCCTGGTCCTCGAGTACCCCCAACAGTACACCTTTTCAGGGTTGGGAAACACTGTTGGTTTGATGATAGCATGTCTTCTACTGTGAGGAGTGAAGGACTGGGCACCTGAGGCACTGCTGATATCTCAGAAGTGTGTATGATGCTGTAGCAGCGGCTGAACTGATACAGACTGGGCTGTTGTCTATCTACTTAACTCACCCACACATAGCTCACAGAGGATCCCCATTTAGCATCATGGGGGAGGAAAGTCAAACTGCTGTAATCACACATAGGCCTATATATTCATGCACACGCTGGAATTCACACGTATGCACGCAGGTAACAGTAATTAGTGTAGCAGGAGACTCGACAGCGTTATTCATTTTCTCATGTCTTAACATGCTTTACTCACTGGGGGAACAAACGTTCACTTCAAAGAGGCAGAGAACCCAAGTCACTGGTTCTGTCAGAGTCCACCAGCAATCTCTGCAGTCTATAGAATTGACTCCTATGTAGCCACATACAACATGTGAGAGCAGTAAAATGTGTAAACGGCTGACAACAGAATAGCCCCCACACCACAGAAGCCATTACATCAAAGTGGAGGGTCTACTCCCACTCCCCATGACCCCCCCCCCTCCCCCCACTTCATATTGTCACATAGTGCTGAGTACACACTTGCACTCAATCCCCTACATGGATTGAAGGTCAGCCTGTGAAACTCTGACTCTATAGTGCTTTCAGAGTAACACAGGGCAGGTGTATACTACAAGCCCTTTCCCCCACCATTCTACCCCGGAGGCTGGGACTTAAACAGGAGCGGTGGCAGGAGTGAGGTGGTTGTATGTGGGACAGTCTCAATGGGGGGCGAGTATGACGGGTGACGGGAGCAAGCAGAGACGAGGATGACGGCAAGAGGGCAGCCTATATGTCAGAGAGGATTCTGTGACTCACCGTCAGCAGGTGTTTCTCCTTAACATCACCTCACAAAGATAACCTTCCAAAAAGGGTGTTGTACAATACAGTATGATGCAGCATACTGTGACATGACAGTATGCTATAGGGGTTAGGGAAGGGAAGTTACACCACATAAACAACAGGGTGTATACTGTAACCTGACAGTTTGTTTACCCACTACTCCCTACAATGGTGTGGTAAAAGGTATTCTCTACAGCCTGTTGTTCTATGTGCTGGGGGAGAACCCAACACGGAGCCTCGTCCTCATTAAGGTCTCACACACACACATGGCTGGCTTTGAAGTCTTGTCATGAAGGCAAAACCACAAAAAGGGGCGCTGGCGTGAACACACACACATACTGAGCCACCGTTTCCAGTGCTGCCCTCTGTTTTATGCCTCCCAGCTCCAACTGTACTCACAATGGTTCCGCTAACATAATCACACACCGTCAATTCATCTCCTTTCCCATGGCTGAACACACACCTCTGCAACCCAGTCATTACTGTGTGTGTTTATATTACTACCACTAAAGCAAAACCACTTCTGTCACAGCCATCACATTAGAAACCCCTTAAATCTCAACTCCTAGAAAACTAGCATCATGGTGTTCACCTAAAGTATTTGGACACCTGCTCGTCCCAAATCTCATTCTAAAATCAATGGCATTTATATGGAGTGGGTCCCTTCTTTGCTGCTATAACAGCCTCCACTCTTCTGGGAAGGCTTTCCACTCGATGTTGGAACATTGCTGCTATAACAGCCTCCACTCTTCTAGGAAGGCTTTCCACTACTCAATGTTGGAACATTGCTGCTATAACAGCCTCCACTCTTCTAGGAAGGCTTTCCACTCGATGTTGGAACATTGCTGCTATAACAGCCTCCACTCTTCTAGGAAGGCATTCCACTACTCAATGTTGGAACATTGCTGCTATAACAGCCTCCACTCTTCTAGGAAGGCTTTCCACTCGATGTTGGAACATTGCTGCTATAACAGCCTCCACTCTTCTAGGAAGGCTTTCCACTCGATGTTGGAACATTGCTGCTATCACAGCCTCCACTCGTCTAGGAAGGCTTTCCACTAGATGTTGGAACATTGCTGCTATAACAGCCTCCACTCTTCTGGGAAGGCTTTCCACTCGATGTTGGAACATTGCTGCTATAACAGCCTCCACTCTTCTAGGAAGGCTTTCCACTAGATGTTGGAACATTGCTGCTATAACAGCCTTCACTCTTCTAGGAAGGCTTTCCACTAGATGTTGGAACATTGCTGCTATAACAGCCTTCACTCTTCTAGGAAGGCTTTCCACTAGATGTTGGAACATTGCTGCTATATCAGCCTCCACTCTTCTAGGAAGGCTTTCCACTCGATGTTGGAACATTGCTGCTATAACAGCCTCCACTCTTCTAGGAAGGCTTTCCACTCGATGTTGGAACATTGCTGCTATAACAGCCTCCACTCTTCTAGGAAGGCTTTCCACTCGATGTTGGAACATTGCTGCTATAACAGCCTCCACTCTTCTAGGAAGGCTTTCCACTAGATGTTGGAACATTGCTGCTATATCAGCCTCCACTCTTCTAGGAAGGCTTTCCACTCGATGTTGGAACATTGCTGCTATAACAGCCTCCACTCTTCTAGGAAGGCTTTCCACTCGATGTTGGAACATTGCTGCTATAACAGCCTCCACTCTTCTAGGAAGGCTTTCCACTCGATGTTGGAACATTGCTGCTATAACAGCCTCCACTCTTCTAGGAAGGCTTTCCACTCGATGTTGGAACATTGCTGCTATAACAGCCTCCACTCTTCTAGGAAGGCTTTCCACTCGATGTTGGAACATTGCTGCTATAACAGCCTCCACTCTTCTAGGAAGGCTTTCCACTAGATGTTGGAACATTGCTGCTATATCAGCCTCCACTCTTCTAGGAAGGCTTTCCACTCGATGTTGGAACATTGCTGCTATAACAGCCTCCACTCTTCTAGGAAGGCTTTCCACTCGATGTTGGAACATTGCTGCTATAACAGCCTCCACTCTTCTAGGAAGGCTTTCCACTCGATGTTGGAACATTGCTGCTATAACAGCCTCCACTCTTCTAGGAAGGCTTTCCACTACTCAATGTTGGAACATTGCTGCTATAACAGCCTCCACTCTTCTAGGAAGGCTTTCCACTACTCAATGTTGGAACATTGCTGCTATAACAGCCTTCACTCTTCTAGGAAGGCTTTCCACTAGATGTTGGAACATTGCTGCTATAACAGCCTTCACTCTTCTAGGAAGGCTTTCCACTCGATGTTGGAACATTGCTGCTATAACAGCCTTCACTCTTCTAGGAAGGCTTTCCAATAGATGTTGGAACATTGCTGCTATAACAGCCTTCACTCTTCTAGGAAGGCTTTCCACTAGATGTTGGAACATTGCTGCTATAACAGCCTTCACTCTTCTAGGAAGGCTTTCCACTAGATGTTGGAACATTGCTGCGGGGACTTTCTTCCATTCAGCCACAAGAGCAATAGTGAGGTCGGCATTCCAATTCAAAGATGTTCGATGGGGTTGAGGTCAGGGCTCTGTTCCTCTCGATAAACTATTTCTGTATGGACCTCGCTTTGTGCATGGGGACATTGTCATGCTGAAACAGGAAAGGGCCAAACTGTTGCCACAAAATAATTCCATTGTATACTGTACCATTAAGATTTCCCTTCACTGGAACTAAGGGGACGAGCCCGAACCATGAAAAACAGGCCCAGACCATTATTCCTCCTCCACCAAACTTTACAGTTGGTACATACATTCTGGCAGGTAGTGTTCTCCTGCCAAACCCAGATTTGTTCGTCGGACTGCCTGATGGTGAAGCATGATTCATCATGAGCTTTACACCAATCCAGCCAACTCTTGGCATTGCGCATGGTGATCTTAGGCTTGTGAGCGGCTGCTCGGCCATGGAAACCCATTTTATGAAGCTCCCGACGAACAGTTGTTGAGCTGACGTTGCTTCCAGAGGCAGTTTGGAACTTAGTACACACTACTCTATTCAGCACTCTGCGGGCCCATTGAGCTTTTGTGGTCTACCACTTCACGGCTGAGCCGTTGTTGCTCCTAAACCTTTCCACTTCACAATAACAGCACTTATAATTGACCGTGGAAGCTCTAGCAGGACAGAAATTTGATGGACTGACTTGTTGGAAAGGTGACATCCTATGACGGTGCCACGTTGGAAGTCACTGAGCTCTTCAGTAAGGCCATTCGACTGACAATGTTTGTCTATGGAGATTGTATGGCTGTGTGCTCGATTGTATACAACTGTCAGCAACTGGTGTGTCTGAAATGGCCGAATCCACTAATTGGAATACTTTTGTATGTATAGTGTACGTACTGGGCTAGCATAATCAACATTACTTGTGTTGCGAGCCATGATGAATTGCTGGGCAAAGAAGTTGCCAGCCCAGTTTCAGAGGAGGGGAAACAAGAACGGAATCCTTGGTTCATGGATAATACAATAGACACAAACGCATCTTAGACTTCTCACCCTGATTGAAAGAAGCAGGCTTTCAAAAAGAATCAGCTTTCAGTGGGAGAGAGGAACATTATCTCCCCATAAAAAGACATACATCTCATTTCTCTTAATTGCTGGGGATTACTGCACTCAATAACAAAAACCTGTCAGACTGCTATTCTCTGTCTCACGGTGCTGCGGTAAACCACATTTACTGATGAGAGTAAAGCTTTGACTGGGGGATAAATCCATTAGCTTACATACAAAATAAGCTACAACATTTCGGATAGAAGTACATTGTATGCGCGTGTGAGAGTTTGGCATACACTGTACAGCATGTGTTCTGTTACAGTACAGGCTTATACAATATACAGTATATCTTGTGTGTTCCATCCACCCAATCTATCCAACCATCCCCATGGCTGAATATCTTTTGAAATACTAAATGTTCACAGACTGCTCAGCCTGGCCCACACTGCCACAGCGCTCCAGTGGTCTGCAGTCTTTTAATGATGGGATAAAAATACTTTCAATGTCTGTCACAACACTATTCAATTGGTACTGAGGTTGATCACCTGTTAAACCGTTACTTTAAATGGGTATTCAATTCATAATCAGAATGTCAATTTATCAGGATAGGCTATGACATGGGAGTGCTGGGGGATGGGGCCGCATCACACCCACAGACAGCCATTAAAAACACCACTAATTGCCTGTCACCCTGGCCTCGGAGGCAGCACACTGTAGTGTGTGTGGCAGGTTGGCATTTATTGCCATGAATCTTGCCCTGGAGGCAACTCTGCAGAGTGGTCACTAGCTGGCACAGCCACGAAGTCATAAAATCTCATTTTAAACCTAACCACACTGGTTAACCCTAATGCCTAACCCTAACCTTAAATTATAACCAAAAAAGCAAATGTTTGTTTTCATGAATTTTTACAATAGACAATTTTGACTTTGCAGCTGTCCCATCTAGCAGAAATCGCTCAGTTATGCCTTCAGGGCAAGATTCATGACAATAAATGCCAAACTGCGGTGTATGTGTACGTGCATGCCAGACAGAGGGGAAATGGCCCGCGAGGACACGTGGTGGCCTGACCAGGAGGTCTCTGTCTAGCTGCCTGATTTACAGTTTGGACCTACCAAACACAACCAGGTCGTCCAATTATGTCTGTGCCAGTCAACTGAAGTGTCAATGTCTTTGTTTTTAGGGTGAGACAGTGACAACAGTGCCGGCTCATACAGACACAGAGGCAGGAACCTGATATCCAAACTAGCAGTACCACCTCTAGCTTCTAAGATTCATTTCTCTAGTCTCTTACTGCTGACCCAGTGCTATAACATAGTGGATATTACCACACTGCTCTTAGATTAAATGCAAGGCTTCGAAGCCAATGCTATATTTATTAAATTGACGTACAGAGGGCTTTGCGTGCCATTTGTTCACCTGCAGCCCCGGGCCTCATGCTAAGGGAATGTGTGAGAGTGAGGTGAGATATGAGGGCTAGTGCCCAGTGGAAAGCGCCTGTTAGATCTGTATAAAGGGGCTGAAGCATGGAGTTACACTACATTGGCAAGACACTACTATTTCCTTGAGACAGCTGGGAAGAGCGAGCCGGCTTGATGGAAACTATTCATTCCCTTGTGTTTGCATGTCACAGTACGTTAGGACTATATGTCAGCTCCAGTTAGTGGCATGCGTGTGGGCTGTGTTGTGTTCTGCGTAAATGCGTGAGTATTCTGTATAATCCTTATGGGTGAATATCTGTGTGTATATGTAGGCTTACA